>NW_022143354.1:0-22506 GCF_007565055.1 Rhinopithecus roxellana
CCACAAATAGGCCTAGGCCACGCCCCACGAAATACCGCTGCAACTTAGTGAGTTGAATTCACACATCACATAGGTTTCTCAGAAAGCTTCTTTCTTTAGTAAGACGAGGTTATTTGTGGTCTTGGAGCGCCACCGTGTGTCCTATTGCAGATTCTGCGAAATTCTGCTAGCGAGTTTCTCAGTGGAAACAATGATGGACATCTGTGGGCTGAATTCACCCACAACAAAGAAGTTTTTGAGAAGCCTTCTCTGCAGGTTTCTCTGAGGATAGTTCCTTATTCAGCATGCGATTCAACGATATCCAAGACATCAATCTGAGATTCCTCAAAATGAGGCTAGGAAACCCCCCGAGAACGGGTGATAGAACACTGTGAAATGAATTCACATATCACAAAGCAGTTCTCACAAAGCTTGGTTCCGCTTTCTCTTGAAGGATATCCTTTCTCCTTCTATTCTTCAAAGCTATCTGAAATATCACTTCTCAGAATCCACGGAAACAGTCCAAAGAACGGCTCCAAAGAACACTGGCGTAAGTCTGTGAGTTGCATTCACACATGGCAATGCAGTTTCTCAGAAGCTTCTCTTTAGTTATTATGTGAGGATATTTCCTTTTACCATGGGCCCAATAGGCTCCCAAATATCACTTTGCAGATTCCACGAAAAGAGTGTTAGCAAACTGCTTCTTGAGGCAGAGGTTGTAACTCTGTGAGATGAACTCACAGATCAGAAAGAAGTTTCTCAGAAAGCTTCTTTCACGTTTTGAACGGATGAAATTTCCTTTATCAGCGTAGGCCTCAATGTGATCCAAAGAAGCCCTTCTCAGATTCCTCAAAGACAGTGTTAATGGACTGCTCCACGAAACATAAGTGTAACTCTGTGAGATGAATTCACACATCACCAAGAAGTTTCTAAGAAAGCTTCTTTCTAGTTTTCATCTTTGGATATTTCCTTTGTCACTGTAATGTTCTTGCGCTATGAAGTATCTAATTGCAGATTTCCAGAAAACTGTGCTAACAAACTGATCACTGAAGAGAAACGTGTAACTCCTGTGGGTTGCATTCACACTTGGCAATGCAGTTTCTCAGAAAGCTTCTCTTTAGTTATTATGTGAGGATATTTCCTTTATAACCATGGGCCCCAATAGGCTCCCAAATATCACTTTGCAGATTCCACGAAAAGAGTGTTAGCAAACTGCTTCTTGAGGCAGAGGTTGTAACTCTGTGAGATGAACTCACAGATCAGAAAGAAGTTTCTGAGAAAGCTTCTTTCACGGTTTGAACGGATGAATTTCCTTTATCAGCGTAGGCCTCAATGTGATCCAAAGAAGCCCTTCTCAGATTCCTCAAAGACAGTGTTAATGGACTGCTCCACGAAACATAAGTGTAAGTCTGTGAGATGAATTCACACATCACCAAGAAGTTTCTACGAAAGCTTCTTTCTAGTTTTCATCTCTGGATATTTCCTTTGTCACTGTAATGTTCATTGCGCTATGAAGTATCTAATTGCAGATTTCCAGAAAACTGTGCTAACAAACTGATCACTGAAGAGAACGTGTAACTCTGTGGGTTGCATTCACATCTTGCAATGCAGTTTCTCAGAAAGCTTCTCTTTAGTTATTATGTGAGGATATTTCCTTTATAACCATGGGCCCCAATAGGCTCCCAAATATCACTTTGCAGATTCCACGAAAAGAGTGTTAGCAAACTGCTTCTTGAGGCAGAGGTTGTAACTCTGTGAGATGAACTCACAGATCAGAAAGAAGTTTCTGAGAAAGCTTCTTTCACGTTTTGAACGGATGAAATTTCCTTTATCAGCGTAGGCCTCAATATGATCCAAAGAAGCCCTTCTCAGATTCCTCAAAGACAGTGTTAATGGACTGCTCCACGAAAACATAAGTGTAACTCTGTGAGATGAATTCACACATCACCAAGAAGTTTCTAAGAAAGCTTCTTTCTAGTTTTCATCTGTGGATATTTCATTTGTCACTGTATGTTCATTGCGCTATGAAGTATCTAATTGCAGATTTCCAGAAAACTGTGCTAACAAACTGATCACAGAAGAGAAACGTGTAATTCTGTGAGTTGCATTCACACATGGCAATGCAGTTTCTCAGAAAGCTTCTCTTTAGTTATTATGTGAGGATATTTCCTTTATCACCATGGGCCCCAATAGGCTCCCAAATATCACTTTGCAGATTCCACGAAAAGAGTGTTAGCAAACTGCTTCTTGAGGCAGAGGTTTTAACTCTGTGAGATGAACTCACAGATCAGAAAGAAGTTTCTCAGAAAGCTTCTTTCTCATTTTTATTGGAAGATGTTTCCATTGGCCCCATTGTTTTCAAAGGGATCGGGAATATCTGTTCTCAGATTCCACACAAATAGGCCTAGGCCACGGCCCCACGAAATACCGCTGCAACTTAGTGAGTTGAATTCACACATCACATAGCGTTTCTCGAAAGCTTCTTTCTTTAGTAAGACGAGGTTATTTGTGGTCTTGGAGCGCCACAGTGTGTCCTATTGCAGATTCTGCGAAAATTCTGCTAGCGAGTTTCTCAGTGGAAACAATGATGGACATCTGTGGGCTGAATTCACCCACAACAAAGAAGTTTTTGAGAAGCCTTCTCTGCAGGTTTCTCTGAGGATAGTTCCTTATTCAGCATGCGATTCAACGATATCCAAGACATCACATCTGAGATTCCTCAAATGAGGGCTAGGAACTCCCCCGAGAACGGGTGATAGAACACTGTGAAATGAATTCACATATCACAAAGCAGTTTCTCACAAAGCTTGGTTCCGCTTTCTCTTGAAGGATATTTCCTTTCTCCTTCTATTCTTCAAAGCTATCTGAAATATCACTTCTCAGAATCCACGGAAACAGTCCAAAGAAACGGCTCCAAAGAACACTGGCGTAAGTCTGTGAGTTGCATTCACACATGGCAATGCAGTTTCTCAGAAAGCTTCTCTTTAGTTATTATGTGAGGATATTTCCTTTATTACCATGGGCCTCAATAGGCTCCCAAATATCACTTTGCAGATTCCACGAAAAGAGTGTTAGCAAACTGCTTCTTGAGGCAGAGGTTGTAACTCTGTGAGATGAACTCACAGATCAGAAAGAAGTTTCTCAGAAAGCTTCTTTCACGTTTTGAACGGATGAAATTTCCTTTATCAGCGTAGGCCTCAATATGATCCAAGAAGCCCTTCTCAGATTCCTCAAAGACAGTGTTAATGGACTGCTCCACGAAACATAAGTGTAACTCTGTGAGATGAATTCACACATCACCAAGAAGTTTCTAAGAAAGCTTCTTTCTAGTTTTCATCTCTGGATATTTCCTTTGTCACTGTAATGTTCATTGCGCTATGAAGTATCTAATTGCAGATTTCCAGAAAACTGTGCTAACAACTGATCACTGAAGAGAAACGTGTAACTCTGTGGGTTGCATTCACACTTGGCAATGCAGTTTCTCAGAAAGCTTCTCTTTAGTTATTATGTGAGGATATTTCCTTTATAACCATGGGCCCCAATAGGCTCCCAAATATCACTTTGCAGATTCCACGAAAAGAGTGTTAGCAAACTGCTTCTTGAGGCAGAGGTTGTAACTCTGTGAGATGAACTCACAGATCAGAAAGAAGTTTCTGAGAAAGCTTCTTTCACGTTTTGAACGGATGAAATTTCCTTTATCAGCGTAGGCCTCAATATGATCCAAAGAAGCCCTTCTCAGATTCCTCAAAGACAGTGTTAATGGACTGCTCCACGAAACATAAGTGTAACTCTGTGAGATGAATTCACACATCACCAAGAAGTTTCTAAGAAAGCTGCTTTCTAGTTTTCATCTCTGGATATTTCATTTGTCACTGTTATGTTCATTGCGCTATGAAGTATCTAATTGCAGATTTCCAGAAAACTGTGCTAACAAACTGATCACAGAAGAGAAACGTGTAATTCTGTGAGTTGCATTCACACATGGCAATGCAGTTTCTCAGAAAGCTTCTCTTTAGTTATTATGTGAGGATATTTCCTTTATCACCATGGGCCCCAATAGGCTCCCAAATATCACTTTGCAGATTCCACGAAAAGAGTGTTAGCAAACTGCTTCTTGAGGCAGAGGTTGTAACTCTGTGAGATGAACTCACAGATCAGAAAGAAGTTTCTCAGAAAGCTTCTTTCACGGTTTGAACGGATGAAATTTCCTTTATCAGCGTAGGCCTCAAAGTGGTCTAAAGAAGCCCTTCTCAGATTCCTCAAAGACAGTGTTAACGGACTGCTCCACGAAACATAAGTGTAACTCTGTGAGATGAATTCACACATCACCAAGAAGTTTCTAAGAAAGCTTCTTTCTAGTTTTCATCTCTGGATATTTCCTTTGTCACTGTAATGTTCATTGCGCTATGAAGTATCTAATTGCAGATTTCCAGAAAACTGTGCTAACAAACTGATCACTGAAGAGAAACGTGTAACTCTGTGGGCTGCATTCACACTTGGCAATGCAGTTCTCAGAAAGCTTCTTTTTAGTTATTATGTGAGGATATTTCCTTTATTACCATGGGCCCCAATAGGCTCCCAAATATCACTTTGCAGATTCCACGAAAGAGTGTTAGCAAACTGCTTCTTGAGGCAGAGGTTGTAACTCTGTGAGATGAACTCACAGATCAGAAAGAAGTTTCTCAGAAAGCTTCTTTCACGGTTTGAACGGATGAAATTTCCTTTATCAGCGTAGGCCTCAAAGTGGTCTAAAGAAGCCCTTCTCAGATTCCTCAAAGACAGTGTTAACGGACTGCTCCACGAAACATAAGTGTAACTCTGTGAGATGAATTCACACATCACCAAGAAGTTTCTAAGAAAGCTTCTTTCTAGTTTCATCTCTGGATATTTCCTTTGTCACTGTAATGTTCATTGCGCTATGAAGTATCTAATTGCAGATTTCCAGAAAACTGTGCTAACAAACTGATCACTGAAGAGAAACGTGTAACTCTGTGGGCTGCATTCACACTTGGCAATGCAGTTTCTCAGAAAGCTTCTTTTTAGTTATTATGTGAGGATATTTCCTTTATTACCATGGGCCCCAATAGGCTCCCAAATATCACTTTGCAGATTCCACGAAAAGAGTGTTAGCAAACTGCTTCTTGAGGCAGAGGTTGTAACTCTGTGAGATGAACTCACAGATCAGAAAGAAGTTTCTCAGAAAGCTTCTTTCACGTTTTGAACGGATGAAATTTCCTTTATCAGCGCAGGCCTCAATATGTACCAAAGAAGCCCTTCTCAGATTCCTCAAAGACAGTGTTAATGGACTGCTCCACGAAACATAAGTGTAACTCTGTGAGATGAATTCACACATCACCAAGAAGTTTCTAAGAAAGCTTCTTTCTAGTTTTCATCTGTGGATATTTCCTTTGTCACTGTAATGTTCATTGCGCTATGAAGTATCTAATTGCAGATTTCCAGAAAACTGTGCTAACAAACTGATCACTGAAGAGATAGTGTAACTCTGTGAGTTGCATTCACACATGGCAATGCAGTTTCTCAGAAAACTTCTCTTTAGTTATTATGTGAGGATATTTCCTTTATCACCATGGGCCCCAATAGGCTCTCAAATATCACTTTGCAGATTCCATGAAAAGAGTGTTAGCAAACTGCTTCTTGAGGCATAGGTTGTAACTCTGTGAGATGAACTCACAGATCAGAAAGAAGTTTCTCAGAAAGCTTCTTTCTCATTTTTATTGGAAGATGTTTCCATTGGCCCCATTGTTTTCAAAGGGATCGGGAATATCTGTTCTCAGATTCCACACAAATAGGCCTAGGCCACGGCCCCACGAAATACCGCTGCAACTTAGTGAGTTGAATTCACACATCACATAGCGTTTCTCAGAAAGCTTCTTTCTTTAGTAAGACGAGGTTATTTGTGGTCTTGGAGCGCCACCGTGTGTCCTATTGCAGATTCTGCGAAAATTCTGCTAGCGAGTTTCTCAGTGGAAACAATGATGGACATCTGTGGGCTGAATTCACCCACAACAAAGAAGTTTTTGAGAAGCCTTCTCTGCAGGTTTCTCTGAGGATAGTTCCTTATTCAGCATGCGATTCAACGATATCCAAGACATCACATCTGAGATTCCTCAAAATGAGTGCTAGGAAACTCCCCCGAGAACGGGTGATAGAACACTGTGAAATGAATTCACATATCACAAAGCAGTTTCTCACAAAGCTTGGTTCCGCTTTCTCTTGAAGGATATTTCCTTTCTCCTTCTATTCTTCAAAGCTATCTGAAATATCACTTCTCAGAATCCACGGAAACAGTCCAAAGAAACGGCTCCAAAGAACACTGGCGTAAGTCTGTGAGTTGCATTCACACATGGCAATGCAGTTTCTCAGAAAGCTTCTCTTTAGTTATTATGTGAGGATATTTCCTTTATTACCATGGGCCCCAATAGGCTCCCAAATATCACTTTGCAGATTCCACGAAAAGAGTGTTAGCAAACTGCTTCTTGAGGCAGAGGTTGTAACTCTGTGAGATGAACTCACAGATCAGAAAGAAGTTTCTCAGAAAGCTTCTTTCTCCTTTTTATTGGAAGATGTTTCCATTGGCCCCATTGTTTTCAAAGGGATCGGGAATATCTGTTCTCAGATTCCACACAAATAGGCCTAGGCCACGGCCCCACGAAATACCGCTGCAACTTAGTGAGTTGAATTCACACATCACATAGCGTTTCTCAGAAAGCTTCTTTCTTTAGTAAGACGAGGTTATTTGTGGTCTTCGAGCGCCACCGTGTGTCCTATTGCAGATTCTGGGAAAATTCTGCTAGCGAGTTTCTCAGTGGAAACAATGATGGACATCTGTGGGCTGAATTCACCCACAACAAAGAAGTTTTTGAGAAGCCTTATCTGCAGGTTTCTCTGAGGATAGTTCCTTATTCAGCATGCGATTCAACGATATCCAAGACATCACATCTGAGATTCCTCAAAATGAGTGCTAGGAAACTCCCCCGAGAACGGGTGATAGAACACTGTGAAATGAATTCACATATCACAAAGCAGTTTCTCACAAAGCTTGGTTCCGCTTTCTCTTGAAGGATATTTCCTTTCTCCTTCTATTCTTCAAAGCTATCTGAAATATCACTTCTCAGAATCCACGGAAACCGTCCAAAGAAACGGCTCCAAAGAACACTGGCGTAAGTCTGTGAGTTGCATTCACACATGGCAATGCAGTTTCTCAGAAAGCTTCTCTTTAGTTATTATGTGAGGATATTTCCTTTATTACCATGGGCCCCAATAGGCTCCCAAATATCACTTTGCAGATTCCACGAAAAGAGTGTTAGCAAACTGCTTCTTGAGGCAGAGGTTGTAACTCTGTGAGATGAACTCACAGATCAGAAAGAAGTTTCTCAGAAAGCTTCTTTCACGGTTTGAACGGATGAAATTTCCTTTTTCAGCGTAGGCCTCAATGTGATCCAAAGAAGCCCTTCTCAGATTCCTCAAAGACAGTGTTAATGGACTGCTCCACGAAACATAAGTGTAACTCTGTGAGATGAATTCACACATCACCAAGAAGTTTCTAAGAAAGCTTCTTTCTAGTTTTCATCTCTGGATATTTCCTTTGTCACTGTAATGTTCATTGCGCTATGAAGTATCTAATTGCAGATTTCCAGAAAATTGTGCTAACAAACTGATCACTGAAGAGATAGTGTAACTCTGTGAGTTGCATTCACACATGGCAATGCAGTTTCTCAGAAAGCTTCTCTTTAGTTATTATGTGAGGATATTTCCTTTATCACCATTGGCCCCAATAGGCTCCCAAGTATCACTTTGCAGATTCCACGAAAAGAGTGTTAGCAAACTGCTTCTTGAGGCAGAGGTTGTAACTCTGTGAGATGAACTCACAGATCAGAAAGAAGTTTCTCAGAAAGCTTCTTTCACGGTTTGAACGTATGAAATTTCCTTTATCAGCGTAGGCCTCAAAGTGGTCTAAAGAAGCCCTTCTCAGAATCCTCAAAGACAGTGTTAACGGACTGCTCCACGAAACGTAAGTGTAACTCTGTGAGATGAATTCACACATCACCAAGAAGTTTCTAAGAAAGCTTCTTTCTAGTTTTCATCTGTGGATATTTCCTTTGTCACTGTAATGTTCATTGCGCTATGAAGTATCTAATTGCAGATTTCCAGAAAACTGTGCTAACAAACTGATCACTGAAGAGAAACGTGTAACTCTGTGAGTTGCATTCACACACGGCAATGCAGTTTCTCAGAAAGCTTCTCCTTAGTTATTATGTGAGGATATTTCCTTTATTACCATGGGCCCCAATAGGCTCCCAAATATCACTTTGCAGATTCCACGAAAAGAGTGTTAGGAAACTGCTTCTTGAGGCAGAGGTTGTAACTCTGTGAGATGAACTCACAGATCAGAAAGAAGTTTCTGAGAAAGCTTCCTTCACGTTTTGAACGGATGAAATTTCCTTTATCAGCGTAGGCCTCAATGTGATCCAAAGAAGCCCTTCTCAGATTCCTCAAAGACAGTGTTAATGGAGTGCTCCACGAAACATAAGTGTAACTCTGTGAGATGAATTCACACATCACCAAGAAGTTTCTAAGAAGGCTTCTTTCTAGTTTTCATTTGTGGATATTTCATTTGTCACTGTAATGTTCATTGCGCTATGAAGTATCTAATTGCAGATTTCCAGAAAACTGTGCTAACAAACTGATCACTGAAGAGAAACGTGTAACTCTGTGAGTTGCATTCACACATGGCAATGCAGTTTCTCAGAAAGCTTCTCTTTAGTTATTATGTGAGGATATTTCCTTTATCACCATGGGCCCCAATAGGCTCCCAAATATCACTTTGCAGATTCCACGAAAAGAGTGTTAGCAAACTGCTTCTTGAGG
Source organism: Rhinopithecus roxellana (assembly GCF_007565055.1). NCBI lineage: Eukaryota > Metazoa > Chordata > Mammalia > Primates > Cercopithecidae > Rhinopithecus > Rhinopithecus roxellana. The sequence continues at coordinate 8,869 of NW_022143354.1, forward strand.
CAGAGGTTGTAACTCTGTGAGATGAACTCACAGATCAGAAAGAAGTTTCTCAGAAAGCTTCTTTCTCATTTTTATTGGAAGATGTTTCCATTGGCCCCATTGTTTTCAAAGGGATCGGGAATATCTGTTCTCAGATTCCACACAAATAGGCCTAGGCCACGGCCCCACGAAATACCGCTGCAACTTAGTGAGTTGAATTCACACATCACATAGCGTTTCTCAGAAAGCTTCTTTCTTTAGTAAGACGAGGTTATTTGTGGTCTTGGAGCGCCACCGTGTGTCCTATTGCAGATTCTGCGAAAATTCTGCTAGCGAGTTTCTCAGTGGAAACAATGATGGACATCTGTGGGCTGAATTCACCCACAACAAAGAAGTTTTTGAGAAGCCTTCTCTGCAGGTTTCTCTGAGGATAGTTCCTTATTCAGCATGCGATTCAACGATATCCAAGACATCACATCTGAGATTCCTCAAAATGAGGGCTAGGAAACTCCCCCGAGAACGGGTGATAGAACACTGTGAAATGAATTCACATATCACAAAGCAGTTTCTCACAAAGCTTGGTTCCGCTTTCTCTTGAAGGATATTTCCTTTCTCCTTCTATTCTTCAAAGCTATCTGAAATATCACTTCTCAGAATCCACGGAAACAGTCCAAAGAAACGGCTCCAAAGAACACTGGCGTAAGTCTGTGAGTTGCATTCACACATGGCAATGCAGTTTCTCAGAAAGCTTCTCTTTAGTTATTATGTGAGGATATTTCCTTTATTACCATGGGCCTCAATAGGCTCCCAAATATCACTTTGCAGATTCCACGAAAAGAGTGTTAGCAAACTGCTTCTTGAGGCAGAGGTTGTAACTCTGTGAGATGAACTCACAGATCAGAAAGAAGTTTCTCAGAAAGCTTCTTTCACGTTTTGAACGGATGAAATTTCCTTTATCAGCGTAGGCCTCAATATGATCCAAAGAAGCCCTTCTCAGATTCCTCAAAGACAGTGTTAATGGACTGCTCCACGAAACATAAGTGTAACTCTGTGAGATGAATTCACACATCACCAAGAAGTTTCTAAGAAAGCTTCTTTCTAGTTTTCATCTCTGGATATTTCCTTTGTCACTGTAATGTTCATTGCGCTATGAAGTATCTAATTGCAGATTTCCAGAAAACTGTGCTAACAAACTGATCACTGAAGAGAAACGTGTAACTCTGTGGGTTGCATTCACACTTGGCAATGCAGTTTCTCAGAAAGCTTCTCTTTAGTTATTATGTGAGGATATTTCCTTTATAACCATGGGCCCCAATAGGCTCCCAAATATCACTTTGCAGATTCCACGAAAAGAGTGTTAGCAAACTGCTTCTTGAGGCAGAGGTTGTAACTCTGTGAGATGAACTCACAGATCAGAAAGAAGTTTCTGAGAAAGCTTCTTTCACGGTTTGAACGGATGAAATTTCCTTTATCAGCGTAGGCCTCAATGTGATCCAAAGAAGCCCTTCTCAGATTCCTCAAAGACAGTGTTAATGGACTGCTCCACGAAACATAAGTGTAAGTCTGTGAGATGAATTCACACATCACCAAGAAGTTTCTAAGAAAGCTTCTTTCTAGTTTTCATCTGTGGATATTTCCTTTGTCACTGTAATGTTCATTGCGCTATGAAGTATCCAATTGCAGATTTCCAGAAAACTGTGCTAACAAACTGATCACTGAAGAGAAACGTGTAACTCTGTGGGTTGCATTCACTCTTGGCAATGCAGTTTCTCAGAAAGCTTCTCTTTAGTTATTATGTGAGGATATTTCCTTTATAACCATGGGCCCCAATAGGCTCCCAAATATCACTTTGCAGATTCCACGAAAAGAGTGTTAGCAAACTGCTTCTTGAGGCAGAGGTTGTAACTCTGTGAGATGAACTCACAGATCAGAAAGAAGTTTCTCAGAAAGCTTCTTTCACGTTTTGAACGGATGAAATTTCCTTTATCAGCGTAGGCCTCAATATGATCCAAAGAAGCCCTTCTCAGATTCCTCAAAGACAGTGTTAATGGACTGCTCCACGAAACATAAGTGTAACTCTGTGAGATGAATTCACACATCACCAAGAAGTTTCTAAGAAAGCTTCTTTCTAGTTTTCATCTGTGGATATTTCATTTGTCACTGTTATGTTCATTGCGCTATGAAGTATCTAATTGCAGATTTCCAGAAAACTGTGCTAACAAACTGATCACAGAAGAGAAACGTGTAATTCTGTGAGTTGCATTCACACATGGCAATGCAGTTTCTCAGAAAGCTTCTCTTTAGTTATTATGTGAGGATATTTCCTTTATCACCATGGGCCCCAATAGGCTCCCAAATATCACTTTGCAGATTCCACGAAAAGAGTGTTAGCAAACTGCTTCTTGAGGCAGAGGTTGTAACTCTGTGAGATGAACTCACAGATCAGAAAGAAGTTTCTCAGAAAGCTTCTTTCTCATTTTTATTGGAAGATGTTTCCATTGGCCCCATTGTTTTCAAAGGGATCGGGAATATCTGTTCTCAGATTCCACACAAATAGGCCTAGGCCACGGCCCCACGAAATACCGCTGCAACTTAGTGAGTTGAATTCACACATCACATAGCGTTTCTCAGAAAGCTTCTTTCTTTAGTAAGACGAGGTTATTTGTGGTCTTGGAGCGCCACCGTGTGTCCTATTGCAGATTCTGCGAAAATTCTGCTAGCGAGTTTCTCAGTGGAAACAATGATGGACATCTGTGGGCTGAATTCACCCACAACAAAGAAGTTTTTGAGAAGCCTTCTCTGCAGGTTTCTCTGAGGATAGTTCCTTATTCAGCATGCGATTCAACGATATCCAAGACATCACATCTGAGATTCCTCAAAATGAGGGCTAGGAAACTCCCCCGAGAACGGGTGATAGAACACTGTGAAATGAATTCACATATCACAAAGCAGTTTCTCACAAAGCTTGGTTCCGCTTTCTCTTGAAGGATATTTCCTTTCTCCTTCTATTCTTCAAAGCTATCTGAAATATCACTTCTCAGAATCCACGGAAACAGTCCAAAGAAACGGCTCCAAAGAACACTGGCGTAGGTCTGTGAGTTGCATTCACACATGGCAATGCAGTTTCTCAGAAAGCTTCTCTTTAGTTATTATGTGAGGATATTTCCTTTATTACCATGGGCCTCAATAGGCTCCCAAATATCACTTTGCAGATTCCACGAAAAGAGTGTTAGCAAACTGCTTCTTGAGGCAGAGGTTGTAACTCTGTGAGATGAACTCACAGATCAGAAAGAAGTTTCTCAGAAAGCTTCTTTCACGTTTTGAACGGATGAAATTTCCTTTATCAGCGTAGGCCTCAATATGATCCAAAGAAGCCCTTCTCAGATTCCTCAAAGACAGTGTTAATGGACTGCTCCACGAAACATAAGTGTAACTCTGTGAGATGAATTCACACATCACCAAGAAGTTTCTAAGAAAGCTTCTTTCTAGTTTTCATCTCTGGATATTTCCTTTGTCACTGTAATGTTCATTGCGCTATGAAGTATCTAATTGCAGATTTCCAGAAAACTGTGCTAACAAACTGATCACTGAAGAGAAACGTGTAACTCTGTGGGTTGCATTCACACTTGGCAATGCAGTTTCTCAGAAAGCTTCTCTTTAGTTATTATGTGAGGATATTTCCTTTATAACCATGGGCCCCAATAGGCTCCCAAATATCACTTTGCAGATTCCACGAAAAGAGTGTTAGCAAACTGCTTCTTGAGGCAGAGGTTGTAACTCTGTGAGATGAACTCACAGATCAGAAAGAAGTTTCTGAGAAAGCTTCTTTCACGTTTTGAACGGATGAAATTTCCTTTATCAGCGTAGGCCTCAATATGATCCAAAGAAGCCCTTCTCAGATTCCTCAAAGACAGTGTTAATGGACTGCTCCACGAAACATAAGTGTAACTCTGTGAGATGAATTCACACATCACCAAGAAGTTTCTAAGAAAGCTGCTTTCTAGTTTTCATCTCTGGATATTTCATTTGTCACTGTTATGTTCATTGCGCTATGAAGTATCTAATTGCAGATTTCCAGAAAACTGTGCTAACAAACTGATCACAGAAGAGAAACGTGTAATTCTGTGAGTTGCATTCACACATGGCAATGCAGTTTCTCAGAAAGCTTCTCTTTAGTTATTATGTGAGGATATTTCCTTTATCACCATGGGCCCCAATAGGCTCCCAAATATCACTTTGCAGATTCCACGAAAAGAGTGTTAGCAAACTGCTTCTTGAGGCAGAGGTTGTAACTCTGTGAGATGAACTCACAGATCAGAAAGAAGTTTCTCAGAAAGCTTCTTTCACGGTTTGAACGGATGAAATTTCCTTTATCAGCGTAGGCCTCAAAGTGGTCTAAAGAAGCCCTTCTCAGATTCCTCAAAGACAGTGTTAACGGACTGCTCCACGAAACATAAGTGTAACTCTGTGAGATGAATTCACACATCACCAAGAAGTTTCTAAGAAAGCTTCTTTCTAGTTTTCATCTCTGGATATTTCCTTTGTCACTGTAATGTTCATTGCGCTATGAAGTATCTAATTGCAGATTTCCAGAAAACTGTGCTAACAAACTGATCACTGAAGAGAAACGTGTAACACTGTGGGTTGCATTCACACTTGGCAATGCAGTTTCTCAGAAAGCTTCTTTTTAGTTATTATGTGAGGATATTTCCTTTATAACCATGGGCCCCAATAGGCTCCCAAATATCACTTTGCAGATTCCACGAAAAGAGTGTTAGCAAACTGCTTCTTGAGGCAGAGGTTGTAACTCTGTGAGATGAACTCACAGATCAGAAAGAAGTTTCTCAGAAAGCTTCTTTCACGTTTTGAACGGATGAAATTTCCTTTATCAGCGCAGGCCTCAATATGTACCAAAGAAGCCCTTCTCAGATTCCTCAAAGACAGTGTTAATGGACTGCTCCACGAAACATAAGTGTAACTCTGTGAGATGAATTCACACATCACCAAGAAGTTTCTAAGAAAGCTTCTTTCTAGTTTTCATCTGTGGATATTTCCTTTGTCACTGTAATGTTCATTGCGCTATGAAGTATCTAATTGCAGATTTCCAGAAAACTGTGCTAACAAACTGATCACTGAAGAGATAGTGTAACTCTGTGAGTTGCATTCACACATGGCAATGCAGTTTCTCAGAAAGCTTCTCTTTATTTATTATGTGAGGATATTTCCTTTATCACCATGGGCCCCAATAGGCTCTCAAATATCACTTTGCAGATTCCATGAAAAGAGTGTTAGCAAACTGCTTCTTGAGGCATAGGTTGTAACTCTGTGAGATGAACTCACAGATCAGAAAGAAGTTTCTCAGAAAGCTTCTTTCACGGTTTGAACGGATGAAATTTCCTTTATCAGCGTAGGCCTCAATGTGATCCAAAGAAGCCCTTCTCAGATTCCTCAAAGACAGTGTTAATGGACTGCTCCACGAAACATAAGTGTAACTCTGTGAGATGAATTCACACATCACCAAGAAGTTTCTAAGAAAGCTTCTTTCTAGTTTTCATCTCTGGATATTTCATTTGTCACTGTAATGTTCATTGCGCTATGAAGTATCTAATTGCAGATTTCCAGAAAACTGTGCTAACAAACTGATCACTGAAGAGAAACGTGTAACTCTGTGGGTTGCATTCACACTTGGCAATGCAGTTTCTCAGAAAGCTTCTCTTTAGTTATTATGTGAGGATATTTCCTTTATTACCATGGGCCCCAATAGGCTCCCAAATATCACTTTGCAGATTCCACGAAAAGAGTGTTAGCAAACTGCTTCTTGAGGCAGAGGTTGTAACTCTGTGAGATGAACTCACAGATCAGAAAGAAGTTTCTCAGAAAGCTTCTTTCTCATTTTTATTGGAAGATGTTTCCATTGGCCCCATTGTTTTCAAAGGGATCGGGAATATCTGTTCTCAGATTCCACACAAATAGGCCTAGGCCACGGCCCCACGAAATACCGCTGCAACTTAGTGAGTTGAATTCACACATCACATAGCGTTTCTCAGAAAGCTTCTTTCTTTAGTAAGACGAGGTTATTTGTGGTCTTGGAGCGCCACCGTGTGTCCTATTGCAGATTCTGCGAAAATTCTGCTAGCGAGTTTCTCAGTGGAAACAATGATGGACATCTGTGGGCTGAATTCACCCACAACAAAGAAGTTTTTGAGAAGCCTTCTCTGCAGGTTTCTCTGAGGATAGTTCCTTATTCAGCATGCGATTCAACGATATCCAAGACATCACATCTGAGATTCCTCAAAATGAGTGCTAGGAAACTCCCCCGAGAACGGGTGATAGAACACTGTGAAATGAATTCACATATCACAAAGCAGTTTCTCACAAAGCTTGGTTCCGCTTTCTCTTGAAGGATATTTCCTTTCTCCTTCTATTCTTCAAAGCTATCTGAAATATCACTTCTCAGAATCCACGGAAACAGTCCAAAGAAACGGCTCCAAAGAACACTGGCGTAAGTCTGTGAGTTGCATTCACACATGGCAATGCAGTTTCTCAGAAAGCTTCTCTTTAGTTATTATGTGAGGATATTTCCTTTATTACCATGGGCCCCAATAGGCTCCCAAATATCACTTTGCAGATTCCACGAAAAGAGTGTTAGCAAACTGCTTCTTGAGGCAGAGGTTGTAACTCTGTGAGATGAACTCACAGATCAGAAAGAAGTTTCTCAGAAAGCTTCTTTCTCCTTTTTATTGGAAGATGTTTCCATTGGCCCCATTGTTTTCAAAGGGATCGGGAATATCTGTTCTCAGATTCCACACAAATAGGCCTAGGCCACGGCCCCACGAAATACCGCTGCAACTTAGTGAGTTGAATTCACACATCACATAGCGTTTCTCAGAAAGCTTCTTTCTTTAGTAAGACGAGGTTATTTGTGGTCTTCGAGCGCCACCGTGTGTCCTATTGCAGATTCTGCGAAAATTCTGCTAGCGAGTTTCTCAGTGGAAACAATGATGGACATCTGTGGGCTGAATTCACCCACAACAAAGAAGTTTTTGAGAAGCCTTCTCTGCAGGTTTCTCTGAGGATAGTTCCTTATTCAGCATGCGATTCAACGATATCCAAGACATCACATCTGAGATTCCTCAAAATGAGTGCTAGGAAACTCCCCCGAGAACGGGTGATAGAACACTGTGAAATGAATTCACATATCACAAAGCAGTTTCTCACAAAGCTTGGTTCCGCTTTCTCTTGAAGGATATTTCCTTTCTCCTTCTATTCTTCAAAGCTATCTGAAATATCACTTCTCAGAATCCACGGAAACAGTCCAAAGAAACGGCTCCAAAGAACACTGGCGTAAGTCTGTGAGTTGCATTCACACATGGCAATGCAGTTTCTCAGAAAGCTTCTCTTTAGTTATTATGTGAGGATATTTCCTTTATTACCATGGGCCCCAATAGGCTCCCAAATATCACTTTGCAGATTCCACGAAAAGAGTGTTAGCAAACTGCTTCTTGAGGCAGAGGTTGTAACTCTGTGAGATGAACTCACAGATCAGAAAGAAGTTTCTCAGAAAGCTTCTTTCACGGTTTGAACGGATGAAATTTCCTTTATCAGCGTAGGCCTCAATGTGATCCAAAGAAGCCCTTCTCAGATTCCTCAAAGACAGTGTTAATGGACTGCTCCACGAAACATAAGTGTAACTCTGTGAGATGAATTCACACATCACCAAGAAGTTTCTAAGAAAGCTTCTTTCTAGTTTTCATCTCTGGATATTTCCTTTGTCACTGTAATGTTCATTGCGCTATGAAGTATCTAATTGCAGATTTCCAGAAAACTGTGCTAACAAACTGATCACTGAAGAGATAGTGTAACTCTGTGAGTTGCATTCACACATGGCAATGCAGTTTCTCAGAAAGCTTCTCTTTAGTTATTATGTGAGGATATTTCCTTTATCACCATTGGCCCCAATAGGCTCCCAAATATCACTTTGCAGATTCCACGAAAAGAGTGTTAGCAAACTGCTTCTTGAGGCAGAGGTTGTAACTCTGTGAGATGAACTCACAGATCAGAAAGAAGTTTCTCAGAAAGCTTCTTTCACGGTTTGAACGTATGAAATTTCCTTTATCAGCGTAGGCCTCAAAGTGGTCTAAAGAAGCCCTTCTCAGAATCCTCAAAGACAGTGTTAACGGACTGCTCCACGAAACGTAAGTGTAACTCTGTGAGATGAATTCACACATCACCAAGAAGTTTCTAAGAAAGCTTCTTTCTAGTTTTCATCTCTGGATATTTCATTTCTCACTGTTATGTTCATTGCGCTATGAAGTATCTAATTGCAGATTTCCAGAAAACTGTGCTAACAAACTGATCACTGAAGAGAAACGTGTAACTCTGTGAGTTGCATTCACACATGGCAATGAAGTTTCTCAGAAAGCTTCTCTTTAGTTATTATGTGAGGATATTTCCGTTATCACCATGGGCCCCAATAGGCTCCCAAATATCACTTTGCAGATTCCACGAAAAGAGTGTTAGCAAACTGCTTCTTGAGGCAGAGGTTGTAACTCTGTGAGATGAACTCACAGATCAGAAAGAAGTTTCTCAGAAAGCTTCTTTCACGGTTTGAACGGATGAAATTTCCTTTATCAGCGTAGGCCTCAAAGTGGTCTAAAGAAGCCCTTCTCAGAATCCTCAAAGACAGTGTTAACGGACTGCTCCATGAAACATAAGTGTAACTCTGTGAGATGAATTCACACATCACCAAGAAGTTTCTAAGAAAGCTTCTTTCTAGTTTTCATCTCTGGATATTTCCTTTGTCACTGTAATGTTCATTGCGCTATGAAGTATCTAATTGCAGATTTCCAGAAAACTGTGCTAACAAACTGATCACTGAAGAGAAACGTGTAACTCTGTGGGTTGCATTCACACTTGGCAATGTAGTTTCTCAGAAAGCTTCTCTTTAGTTATTACGTGAGGATATTTCCTTTATTACCATGGGCCCCAATAGGCTCCCAAATATCACTTTGCAAATTCCACGAAAAGAGTGTTAGCAAACTGCTTCTTGAGGCAGAGGTTGTAACTCTGTGAGATGAACTCACAGATCAGAAAGAAGTTTCTGAGAAGCTTCTTTCACGGTTTTGAACGGATGAAATTTCCTTTATCAGCGTAGGCCTCAATATGATCCAAAGAAGCCCTTCTCAGATTCCTCAAAGACAGTGTTAATGGACTGCTCCACGAAACATAAGTGTAACTCTGTGAGATGAATTCACACATCACCAAGAAGTTTCTAAGAAAGCTGCTTTCTAGTTTTCATCTCTGGATATTTCATTTGTCACTGTTATGTTCATTGCGCTATGAAGTATCTAATTGCAGATTTCCAGAAAACTGTGCTAACAAACTGATCACAGAAGAGAAACGTGTAATTCTGTGGAGTTGCATTCACACATGGCAATGCAGTTTCTCAGAAAGCTTCTCTTTAGTTATTATGTGAGGATATTTCCTTTATCACCATGGGCCCCAATAGGCTCCCAAATATCACTTTGCAGATTCCACGAAAAGAGTGTTAGCAAACTGCTTCTTGAGGCAGAGGTTGTAACTCTGTGAGATGAACTCACAGATCAGAAAGAAGTTTCTCAGAAAGCTTCTTTCACGGTTTGAACGGATGAAATTTCCTTTATCAGCGTAGGCCTCAAAGTGGTCTAAAGAAGCCCTTCTCAGATTCCTCAAAGACAGTGTTAACGGACTGCTCCACGAAACATAATTGTAACTCTGTGAGATGAATTCACACATCACCAAGAAGTTTCTAAGAAAGCTTCTTTCTAGTTTTCATCTCTGGATATTTCCTTTGTCACTGTAATGTTCATTGCGCTATGAAGTATCTAATTGCAGATTTCCAGAAAACTGTGCTAACAAACTGATCACTGAAGAGAAACGTGTAACTCTGTGGGTTGCATTCACACTTGGCAATGCAGTTTCTCAGAAAGCTTCTTTTTAGTTATTATGTGAGGATATTTCCTTTATAACCATGGGCCCCAATAGGCTCCCAAATATCACTTTGCAGATTCCACGAAAAGAGTGTTAGCAAACTGCTTCTTGAGGCAGAGGTTGTAACTCTGTGAGATGAACTCACAGATCAGAAAGAAGTTTCTCAGAAAGCTTCTTTCACGTTTTGAACGGATGAAATTTCCTTTATCAGCGCAGGCCTCAATATGATCCAAAGAAGCCCTTCTCAGATTCCTCAAAGACAGTGTTAATGGACTGCTCCACGAAACATAAGTGTAACTCTGTGAGATGAATTCACACATCACCAAGAAGTTTCTAAGAAAGCTTCTTTCTAGTTTTCATCTGTGGATATTTCCTTTGTCACTGTAATGTTCATTGCGCTATGAAGTATCTAATTGCAGATTTCCAGAAAACTGTGCTAACAAACTGATCACTGAAGAGATACGTGTAACTCTGTGAGTTGCATTCACACATGGCAATGCAGTTTCTCAGAAAGCTTCTCTTTAGTTATTATGTGAGGATATTTCCTTTATCACCATGGGCCCCAATAGGCTCCTCAAATATCACTTTGCAGATTCCACGAAAAGAGTGTTAGCAAACTGCTTCTTGAGGCAGAGGTTGTAACTCTGTGAGATGAACTCACAGATCAGAAAGAAGTTTCTCAGAAAGCTTCTTTCACGTGTTGAACGGAATGAAATTTCCTTTATCAGCGTAGGCCTCAATGTGATCCAAGAAGCCCTTCTCAGATTCCTCAAAGACAGTGTTAATGGACTGCTCCACGAAACATAAGTGTAACTCTGTGAGATGAATTCACACATCACCAAGAAGTTTCTAAGAAAGCTTCTTTCTAGTTTTCATCTCTGGATATTTCATTTGTCACTGTAATGTTCATTGCGCTATGAAGTATCTAATTGCAGATTTCCAGAAAACTGTGCTAACAAACTGATCACTGAAGAGAAACGTGTAACTCTGTGGGTGCATTCACACTTGGCAATGCAGTTCTCAGAAGCTTCTCTTTAGTTATTATGTGAGGATATTTTCCTTTATTACCATGGGCCCCAATAGGCTCCCAAATATCACTTTGCAGATTCCACGAAAAGAGTGTTAGCAAACTGCTCTGAGCAGAGGTGTAACTCTGTGAGATGAACTCACAGATCAGAAAGAAGTTTCTCAGAAAGCTTCTTTCTCCTTTTTATTGGAAGATGTTTCCATTGGCCCCATTGTTTTCAAAGGGATCGGGAATATCTGTTCTCAGATTCCAACAAATAGGCCTAGGCCACGGCCCCACGAAATACCGCTGCAACTTAGTGAGTTGAATTCACACATCACATAGCGTTTCTCAGAAAGCTTCTTTCTTTAGTAAGACGAGGTTATTTGTGGTCTTGGAGCGCCACCGTGTGTCCTATTGCAGATTCTGCGAAAATTCTGCTAGCGAGTTTCTCAGTGGAAACAATGATGGACATCTGTGGGCTGAATTCACCCACAACAAAGAAGTTTTGAGAAGCCTTCTCTGCAGGTTTCTCTGAGGATAGTTCCTTATTCAGCATGCGATTCAACGATATCCAAGACATCACATCTGAGATTCCTCAAAATGAGTGCTAGGAAACTCCCCCGAGAACGGGTGATAGAACACTGTGAAATGAATTCACATATCACAAAGCAGTTTCTCACAAAGCTTGGTTCCGCTTTCTCTTGAAGGATATTTCCTTTCTCCTTCTATTCTTCAAAGCTATCTGAAATATCACTTCTCAGAATCCACGGAAACAGTCCAAAGAAACGGCTCCAAAGAACACTGGCGTAAGTCTGTGAGTTGCATTCACACATGGCAATGCAGTTTCTCAGAAAGCTTCTCTTTAGTTATTATGTGAGGATATTTCCTTTATACCATGGGCCCCAATAGGCTCCCAATATCACTTTGCAGATTCCACGAAAAGAGTGTTAGCAAACTGCTTCTTGAGGCAGAGGTTGTAACTCTGTGAGATGAACTCACAGATCAGAAAGAAGTTTCTCAGAAAGCTTCTTTCTCCTTTTTATTGGAAGATGTTTCCATTGGCCCCATTGTTTTCAAAGGGATCGGGAATATCTGTTCTCAGATTCCACACAAATAGGCCTAGGCCACGGCCCCACGAAATACCGCTGCAACTTAGTGAGTTGAATTCACACATCACATAGCGTTTCTCAGAAAGCTTCTTTCTTTAGTAAGACGAGGTTATTTGTGGTCTTCGAGCGCCACCGTGTGTCCTATTGCAGATTCTGCGAAAATTCTGCTAGCGAGTTTCTCAGTGGAAACAATGATGGACATCTGTGGGCTGAATTCACCCACAACAAAGAAGTTTTTGAGAAGCCTTCTCTGCAGGTTTCTCTGAGGATAGTTCCTTATTCAGCATGCGATTCAACGATATCCAAGACATCACATCTGAGATTCCTCAAAATGAGTGCTAGGAAACTCCCCCGAGAACGGGTGATAGATAGGAACACTGTGAATGAATTCACATATCACAAAGCAGTTTCTCACAAAGCTTGGTTCCGCTTTCTCTTGAAGGATATTTCCTTTCTCCTTCTATTCTTCAAAGCTATCTGAAATATCACTTCTCAGAATCCACGGAAACAGTCCAAAGAAACGGCTCCAAAGAACACTGGCGTAAGTCTGTGAGTTGCATTCACACATGGCAATGCAGTTTCTCAGAAAGCTTCTCTTTAGTTATTATGTGAGGATATTTCCTTTATCACCATGGGCCCCAATAGGCTCCCAAATATCACTTTGCAGATTCCACGAAAAGAGTGTTAGCAAACTGCTTCTTGAGGCAGAGGTTGTAACTCTGTGAGATGAACTCACAGATCAGAAAGAAGTTTCTCAGAAAGCTTCTTTCACGGTTTTGAACGGATGAAATTTCCTTTATCAGCGTAGGCCTCAATATGATCCAAAGAAGCCCTTCTCAGATTCCTCAAAGACAGTGTTAATGGACTGCTCCACGAAACATAAGTGTAACTCTGTGAGATGAATTCACACATCACCAAGAAGTTTCTAAGAAAGCTTCTTTCTAGTTTTCATCTGTGGATATTTCCTTTGTCACTGTATGTTCATTGCGCTATGAAGTATCTAATTGCAGATTTCCAGAAAACTGTGCTAACAAACTGATCACTGAAGAGAAACGTGTAACTCTGTGAGTTGCATTCACACATGGCAATGCAGTTTCTCAGAAAGCTTCTCTTTAGTTATTATGTGAGGATATTTCCTTTATCACCATGGGCCCCAATAGGCTCCCAAATATCACTTTGCAGATTCCACGAAAAGAGTGTTAGCAAACTGCTTCTTGAGGCAGAGGTTGTAACTCTGTGAGATGAACTCACAGATCAGAAAGAAGTTTCTCAGAAAGCTTCTTTCACGTTTGAACGGATGAAATTTCCTTTATCAGCGTAGGCCTCAATGTGATCCAAAGAAGCCCTTCTCAGATTCCTCAAAGACAGTGTTAATGGACTGCTCCACGAAACATAAGTGTAACTCTGTGAGATGAATTCACACATCACCAAGAAGTTTCTAAGAAAGCTTCTTTCTAGTTTTCATCTCTGGATATTTCCTTTGTCACTGTAATGTTCATTGCGCTATGAAGTATCTAATTGCAGATTTCCAGAAAACTGTGCTAACAAACTGATCACTGAAGAGAACGTGTA
>NW_022143355.1:0-671 GCF_007565055.1 Rhinopithecus roxellana
CTTACTGAGAGATTGCTTTCTGATGTGTGACTTCATCACACAGAGTTCCACCCTTCCCTTCTTGGAACAGTTTGCTAACTCTGTTATCTTGTGTTCTGCAAAGTGATATTTGGGAGCTCATTGTGGGCTAGGTGAAAAGGAAATAACCTCAGATCAAAACTGGAAAGAAGCCTTCTGAGAAACTGCATTTCGATGTGTGAATGCAACTCACAGAGTTACACGTTTGTCTTCAGTGTTCAGTTTGCTAACACAGTTTTCTGGAAATCTGCAATGGGATACTTCTGAACGTAATGAAGCTTACGGTGACAAAGGAAGTATCCTCAGATGAAAACTAGAAAGAAGCTTTGTTAGAAACTTCTTGGTGATGTGTGAATTCATCTCTCAGAGTTACACTTATGTTTCATGCAGCAGTCCACTATCAGTGTTTTTGAGGAAACTGAGGAGGACTTCTTTGAATCGCATTGAGGCCTGCGGTGATAAAGGAAATATCATCAGTTCAAATCGTGAAAGAAGCTTTCTGAGAAACTTCTTTCTGCTCTCTGAATTCCTCTCCAGATTTACTGCTTAGTTCTCAGGAAGCAGTTTTGCTAACAGTCTTTTCGTGGAATCTGCAAAGTGAGATTTGTAGCCCATAGGGGCCCATGGTGAAAAGGAATATTCTCAGATAATAA
>NW_022143356.1:0-23974 GCF_007565055.1 Rhinopithecus roxellana
TTTGTGTTCCACTTCCCTTTGTGTTTGCCTGATAGCAGGTTTGCTGTGCTGTGGATAACTGAAGTGCCTCACTGTTGTGCATCCTTTGGGGATGAAGCCTCCTACGAGTGGGAATGGGCTGAGTCAGGGCTCATGTTAGAGAAGGATGTTACCCTATTCTGGCCTTGCTTGCCTATTCTCAGGGTTGATTTCTTCAATCAGCTAGATTTACCATCAATTATGTTCTTAGACCTCAGATTTGGCTTTGAAACAAGGAACTGTGGCACCTTATATTTCCCTGCAGGATATCTCCCACGTGGTGCTTTGCTCACACAGAAGCAGATTCCCCGTCAGCTTCCCTGACCTCCCTTCTTCAAGACAATCTTGCTCATATTGCATGTAGAGAGTCAAGCTATCTGGCTTTGAGCTGTCTGCCCATCACTTCTGGCAACAGGGACTCTTTCTTCTTTGGTCTATCCCACCTGTTTTAACTACATTTCTTCCAGAAGAATGGAGTTAGGTTTTGCTGCTTCATGAAACTGTTTACAGATACATGAATACGGGCTGAATGATAATACAGTAAGGTGGATTCAAATTCATAGTTCGTTGACATTATGAAAAAAAATTATCTTAAATACTTAAGTTATAGTACAAGCTCTCAACCAGTAGTGGAATGATATGTTCTCTTAGCATCCATTTCTTTACCTATAATATGAGAGTAGGAACAAAAAGGCTGCCCTTCCTTTAACCTAGGATTATAGTATCAAATAGGATCATGCGCTTTGTGAATGCTTTAGTATCATGAAAATATAAAATATTAGTATTGTGCATTATTATGGGAATCTGTTCTACCCAACATTTTTACCAGCAACCTGAACAAAGACATAAAAGCACGATTATAAGCATTACAGATGATAGACGTATGGGGGAATAGCTAATAAAAAGAAACAAGATAGAATCAAAGTTCAAAGAAATCATGACAGATTGAAATGATGACTAAAACTACCAAAATAATGTATAATATGAACAGATGTAAAATAACACTTCTGTTAAAGAGAATCATGTCAGGAGAGGCCTGTTATGACATTAGTTTATATGAACCACAGTTATATGACTGGAATTTGAGAGTAATTTTAGGTTTCTTTAATAGGAATGCTGTGTCCAGAACAAAGGAGATAATATGCTACATGTGTCAAACCACTGCTAACTTATGTAGCATTTAAATATTGAAATATGAGACATTTGGTACCACATTAGAAAGATGTAATGTGATCTAGGGAAAATGACCAGAATCTTGAAAAGCCTACAACCATATCATATAAGAAGCAGTTGAGAGCTAGGGTTGTTTGCTTGGGAAGAAAAGACTTAAACATATAAAGGTGTCTACAAATGTTTCAAGGACTTCCACATAGCCAAGGAATAAAATGCCTAAAGCAAAGAGTAATTAAGGATCCAGAAGATATATGGCACATCCTAGATTCTCAGTAAGTGACAGTTGAATCTAAATTAATTCTGCATTGCTCTAGTGGAAAGAATATGGGCCTATGGCTGTGAGAAATCAGTACAATGAAACAAAAACAGAGTTTCTGTAGTTGGACATAATCAAAAAACTGACATTTATTGCTACATGAAATGTTTCTGGGCTATGCTAGAAGTATATACATATAGTGCTTTATTTGGAGAGTGAGGGCATGTTGAAATAATTATACACCTGCCTGCTATCCATACCCATCTCAGTTAAGCCAAGTTAACATACAAAATGCAATTACATTTTCAGAAGAAAAAGAAAGATAATATCACCTTTTACCACTGGAAATTCGTAGATACAGAGAGATTATGTAAACTAAATATTTGGTAATACTGCAATAGCACCTTCTGACTCAGTGGTTTTCAAACATTATAGAATGTATCAAAATCATGCAAAGGGACTACTAAAGCATAGATGGCTGAATCTCACCCCCAGGGTTTCTGAATGAGTAGTAGATCTAAAGAAGAGGCCCCCAAATCTGCATATCTAAGTAAGTCCCCAAGTGGTACTTACGAAGACTCTCTGCTTTATATAAAACTGCCTCATTCATAGGCCTTGCTAAAGATACACCAAGTGACCCAATTTGTAATGCATGGAACCTTCCTACCACTCTTGGTTGATAATTGGAGATCGGAAACTGACCAAACCATACTATTCAGTGACCTATAATGTGCTGAAAAATAGGCAGAGAAAATCAAGTTTCATCTCTTAAGAATTTGATCCAGAACATGTTTAAAAGACAGACAGGTAATTAGTATGAGAAACAGAAATATAAATACTAACAAGTATTTTAAAAAGTGAAAATAAAAAAGAGAATATAGAAAACAAGTGAGAAGAAGCTGAGTCAGGATAATGATTAAGCACTGGATTTAACTTCATTTTCTTTTCCTTAATGTCTTTTGCTAAAATTCCTGAAACTACCTTGAATCTCATTCCTGTATCCATCAGGATGACTCTAGTAAGGTTTGTGTTCTTCCTGTTGTTTAATTATTTGACTTTTTTATATTTCTTATTCACACACTTGCTTAAAATATATCTCACATTTATTTTGTGGATACAGAATTGAAAATCAGGTACTTGGGCATTTTAAAGACAGTATCTTTCTGCTTCCAGAGTTGCAGTTGAGAAATCCATTGCCACATTTATTCCCTATCTTTTGCTTGAGACTTAATTTTTCACCCCTGTGGAATTTTTAAGGACTTTTTCTTTATTCCTAGTGCCCTAAAATTTCATGAAAAGTATGTCTTAGTATGAGTCTTTTAAAAATTATTCTGTAGGTACTCAATGGACTCGTTCATTCTGAAAAATTGTGTTCTTTTGTCATGGACTTTTGTTAGCTTGTTTGTTTTTTGCTTTACAAAATTTTTTTTTATTCTCTATTTTGTGATTCTTATTTTAGAAACACTTTTAAATCAAATGTGGGATTTGTTGAACTAATGTTCTATTTTTTCCCTATTGTCTTCCATTTTCAATATATGTCCTCTTATTCTCTTTCCTGCAAGATATTCTCAACTTTATCTTTTAAGCTTTCTCCTGTCACATATATGTGTGTGTATATGTGTGTGCATGTGTGTATGTGTACGCATGTATATGTGTGTGTATATATAAATAATAAAGACATAATAATTAGGAGTGAGTGATGAAGACTGATGTATAGAGGGTGATTCAGAATCATCGACTGAGAGCTGGGTTGTGTTTTTTTATTTATAAGAATTGGTTGTGACATTTAAAAGAAAAAACAAGTAAATATTTTGAATTTTACAATTGTGAATTTGCTTTCTGTAAAGATAACAAGAGAATTTAATTGAATATTTAGATTTATGCTTAGAATATTTGACATAACAAAAAATCAAAGAACCTACGTAGCCTAGCAATTGTATATCTAGGAATACATTTTTTTTAAAGCAACTGTTTTTTGGTTGTTTCTAATTATTATACATTTCAGGTCAAATATAGTGCCCACCTTTTTTATAAGCTCGTTATTTGATAATTTTAAGCCTTTTCATTCAAGTAGGGTGGGAGAAAATAAATATGAAAATACAAAATGCATACATTAGTAATGATAAGTGTCTAGTGGAAAAATAAACCTAGTGAAGAGATGAAGCCTGATTCAGGGTGCCCTTCTAATAGGCTGGCCATGGAAGTTCTCTCTGAAGAAGTGATAGTTAATCAGGGACCAGTTGAACGAAGGGAACAAGACATACACATAATGGGAGGAAGAGCATTTCAGGTAAGAAGGACAGGAAATGCAAAATGTCTGGGAGGAATGAGATATTAAGAAACAGCAAGAAGGACAGCATGGATGGGACACGGTGAAGGAGGGGACAGGGATAGATAACCTATTTTGAGTCATCCAGGGAAGAGAACATGTAGGACTTAGTTGGCCATAGCATGTATTTTGGGCTTTTATTTCTAGTATAAGAAAACTGTTGAAATGTTTTGTGGGGGTGATTAACATGATTTGATTGAGGTATTTTGAGCCTCACTGGCTGCTGCGTGGACAATTTAGTGGAGACAGGGAAGATGAATTAGGAGGTGGTGAGAAGTACAAGGATTTGGTTGAGGTTTTTAAGGTAGAATAAACAGATTTTGCAGATCTATTAGAGGTTAGGCATGAGAAAAAATGAGAAGTCAGGGTGACTCCAAGGTTTTTGTCATGAGTAACTAGGTGACAAGTAGTACCATTTATTGAATTCAAAAAATTTGCAGCGAAGCAGTTTTGAGGGAAGAGGGATTATGACTTTTTAAAAAAAGTCATATTTCACTTTGATATGTGCTCATTAGATGTTTAGATTAAAATGTTGAATATGCAGAAATATATGAGTCTAGGGTCCTTAATTTATGAAGAAATTAGAGGTGTTTTGAGGCATTATATCTATTATAATAGCTGAAGTAATGGGCATACTAATGGCAAGTAGTTATGGTAAGACAGAGAGGACTGGTTCTCTGATTTGAATGTGTGTGCATGTTTGTCTAATCATCAAGTACAGGATTATCATAGCAAATTAGGAAGCTACAGACGAGAGAAAAGATCATAACACTACCACCCCAGGGACAAGATTATTTGTATATTTCTTTGCAGCGACTTAATTTTACACGATGAGCCTTGTCTGATTGATCAAATGTTCACTGAAAACACGAGGTTTTATTACTGCATAATATAAGCTACAGCAATTCAATAATTAAGATATTGGTACAATGATCAATAGTTAAGTGATCTGAAACAGATTACAATTTAGTATACAAATTTAATATGTGCCAAAGGAACCTTACACACCAAGAAGGAATATTTTCAACAAATTAAGGCATAGCCTTAAATCACACCACAACCCAATATTAAATGTAAAATTTTAAAACCATAAATATTTAACCATCTTTGAGTCTATTCTTGCCTCCTTAAGTCTTTTCTCAACATAGAATTTGTTTAAATTATGTAAGATGACATTATTCTTTTGATCGAAATCCTCAATGGCTTCTCATTTCATTCAGAGTAAGGTCAAAGTTCTTCGAATGGTGTACAAGATACTACATGGTCTGATCCCTGCTATCTCTGCCTGGCCACTTTCTGTTTCTTCTTCACTTAAGCTCTGTTAGCCTCATTGTTCCTCACACACTTTCATCATTTCTTCACCTCAGTGTCTTCGCACTTGCTCTTCACTCTGCCTGAAACACTTCCCCACCTATCCCCATGGCCCACTCTGTCATTTCTTCAGGTCTCTCCTCAAATGTTGCCTTAGTAGGAGACCTTCTCTCATCATTCAATTTAAAATAGCAACTGAAAACCACCACTTCCTCCACCTGCATCCTTCTCCCAAAGTTATCTTTTCTTCTTAACCTCCTTTATTGTTCTACATCAAATTTATGATTACTTGATCTACTAGATATTTGTTGATAGAATGCCTCCCCTCATGCGAATGTAAGCATCATCATGCAAATTAAAATAACAATGAGATAGCATCTTATACCAGTCAGAATGGTTATTATTAAACAATCAGAAAATAACAGATGCTGGCATCATTGTGGAAAAAAGAGAACACTTACACATTGTTGGTGGGAGTGTAAATTAATTCAACCATTGTGAAAAGCAGTTATGGCGATTCATCAAAGAGCTGAAAGCAGAACTACTGTTCAACCCAGCCATCCCAGTACTGGGTATATACCCAGAGGAGTATAAATCATTCTACTATAAAGACACACGGATGCAATTGTTAACTGTAGCACTATTCATAATAGAATACACATGAAATCAACCTAAATTCCATCAATGACAGATTGAATAAAGAAAATGTAGTACATGATACACCATGGAATACTATGCAGCCATAAAAAATGAGCCAGCCATGTCTTTGCAGGAATGTGGATGGAACTGAGGCTACTATGCTTTGCAAATTAACACAGGAACAGAAAACCCAATACCACACGTTCTCACTTGTAAGTGGGAGCTAAATTATAAGAACTTATGAACACATTGGCCAGAGGTAGTGGCTCATGCCAGTAATCCCAAAATTTTGGGAGGCCAGGGCAGGTGGATCACCTGAGGTCAGGAATTAAAGACCAGCCTGGCCAACATGGTGAAACCCTGTCTCTATTAAAATAACAAAAATTAGCGGGGCATGGTGGCACGCATCTGTAATCCCAGCTACTCAGGAGGCTGAGGCAGGAGAATCACTTGAAACCAGGAGGCAGAGGGTGCAGTGAGCAGAGATTGTGCCACTGTACTCCAGCCTGGGTGATAGAATGAGACTCTATCTAAAAAAAAAAAAAAAAAAAAAAAAAAAATCATGAGCACAAAAGGGAACAATAGACACTGGGGCCCACTTGATGGGGAGGGTGAGAAGAGGGAGAGGAGCAGAAAAGATAACTATTGGGTACTGAGCTTGATACCCAGATGATGAAATAATATGTATAAAAATCCCCCATGACACGTTTACCTATGTAGCATGCCTTTACATGTGCCCCAAACCTAAAATAAAAGTTAAAAAAAAAACTAAAAATTTAAAAAGTAAATGATTCTTCGTTTTAAAAAAGTAAGCTTCATAAGGACAGAGACTTTATTCATTTATTTTTGGCACCACTTTATCTCCAGAACCTAGTACAGTGCCTGGCATACATTAGCCGTTCAATAATGTATGTTTTATTAACAACTTAATGGTAAAGGAATGAATTTAGGACAAAACATAGGCCAATTGTAGCTGATTTTTTGTGTTTGTTTGTTTGTTTTGAGATGGAGTCTTGCTCTGTCATCCAGGCTGGAATGCAGTGGCACGATCTCAGCTAACTGCAACCTCTGCCTCCAGGGTTCAAGCAATTATCTTGCTCCAGCCTCCTGAGTAGCTGGGATTACAGACACGTGCCACCACTGGACTGATTTTTGTATTTTTAGTAAAGATGGGATTTCACCTTGTTGGTCAGGCTGGTCTCGAACTCCTGACCTCATGACCTGCCTGCCTCAGCCTCCCAAATTGCTGGGATTATAGGCGTGAGCCACCACACCCAGTGTAGCTGATTTTTTTTTTCAGGAAAGTGTTTTCTGAACAACACAATATGAACTAATAGAAAGAGAAGATTTTCCGAAAAAGCCAAGGCAGTTTCAGAAATCAAACAACAACAAAAACCTATCTTTTATTTTTCATTCCTCTTTACCAAAACAAAACAAAGAAGGAGAAGAAGAAAGGAAAACCAGGAAATTAGGAGTCTGGAGGGGGCTTTGGTTTCTCTCTGTTGTAATTCAGTCTTGGGCTTGATTCATCTGCTAAATTCTCTAAAGGGTAACTATAGAATCCAGAGCAGCAAACAGAGAGTGAGAGAATGAGTAATAAATAAATGAAAGGATAGTGATAAGACTCAGAGAACAAAACGAAACAAAGCTGTGCTGCAGCTGGCCATGCTGGACTCATGGTTGCACACTCTAAAAAATACTCTTAATGGTGGAGGGAAGAAAACAGTATTTTAAACCCAACTATAATCCCCCTCTATTTTCTGTCACTCTGGAAAAGCAGTTCTTACAATGACTTTCTCTGTGCTTCCCACGTGGGATTTAGCCGCTGTTGTAACCTTTGTGTTGTTCATTGTGAAGCTGGAAAAGTACAATTCCACTACATTTAAGCCACTTTGTAAGGGGAAATGCAACTGTCAGCTCAGGTGGCTTTAAGCTGTCAGAGCTTGGGGAATAAAACCAACTCATCTCTCCTCAACATCCCCACATAAGGAGAGAAGCTGACAGATATGAGTTCTGTCTTCCCATAATAAACTCCTCCCATGCAATGCAGTGATTTCATTGAAGGGCACGTTGGAATCAACTGTAAAGCCACAGCAAAGGTCTGCCCAACCCTTTCCCCCAAGAGATTCTATTTTATTTGGCCTGGGATGCTGCCTTGCCATTAGGAGTTTTAAATGCTCCCGGGTGATTCTGACTTACAGCCAAAGTTGAGAACCATTGCGACTGGTTTTTATTTCCCTTTTTGCTTTTCTTTTTTTCCTTCTATTTATATTTTAGGTGAGTCTTTCCAGAATAGTTTTCTCTTTCCTGTGACTTTCAAATTTTGGTTCAGGTTTCTATTCTTACCTCACTTAAGAAACGGTGAGAAAAATGAACTTCTTCAAGGTCAAGCCTTCTTGGCTTATGGTAATTAGCCCATTCTAGTTCCTTGACTGCAATCACTGGTATGGGGACAAGCAAGTGATATAAACAGCCCAGTCAGGGTGGATCTCAGGACACTTGCTGAAAAGTCTGTAACGAGAACATTTTCTTTCTTCCTCGGGACATTATGATACGTGGCTATGAAGTGTACCCTAACTGATTTACTCTGACGTACTGTTTTTATTTATTTATTTATTTTCCTGCCTCTCTTAAGCCTGAGCCAGTTGTTAAGATACCTAGATCCTCATTTGATATTTTTAGGGGACTGAAGTGATCTTGCTAACCATTCATCATAATTATCTCCTAGAATAAGATAGATCCTAAAATAAAATATCCTTTTTGTCATATGAAATGGAAGTGTTAGCTTCTCGCATCTGTACAGGGTCAATTGATGTAAGAACTGCAGGGAAGAGTACTTATATTGAATCTTGTGGCTTTCTCAGTGGCCCCACAACAAGCAAGATGCATATCTGTCAGCAAATCAATAGTTGTTGAGTGGATGATTCACAGGAACATTGTGTTAGGAAGTGTGAGGTTGGCTTGTAGAATACAGAGAAATGAAAGAAAGGTATAACCCGTGGTCTGAAGTAGTTTACTATTTAATCAAGCAGTTCTTCATGTTCTTCATTCACTTCCAGTGTATAATTGCAGCCTGCTTCCCCATGGGAAGAAGGCTCAGGGGGTCATGCCTGTGTCTTACCTAATGTTTTATCTATTCTGCCTTTAGACAAGCCAACCCGCAGCTTGCAGGCAGCACGTGGCTCAGGATGCCGGCCAAACACAAATTCGTAAACTTTCTTAAAACATTATGTTTTAGCTCATGAGCTATTGTTAGTGTTAGTGTATTTTATGTGTGGCTCAGGACAACTCTTCTTCTTCTTCCAGTGTGGCCCAGGGGAGCCAAAGGATTGGATACCCTGCTTTAGAATGTTGGGCCAGAGAACACCAAAGCAGATAATGTGGTCTCAATAACCTATGATCCTTTCTACATGTACTCTTTTCACTAGATCCACAAACCGGGGCTTCTGCCAGGATAGAATGGAAATTAAATCCAGAATGGGATCTGAAATTATTCTGTCAGTTTCCCTCCTTGTATCTTAGATATTACTTTTGCTAATTACAGAAACTAGCACTTTTCAAACAACCAGGCGTGATTCCCCTGCTATCATTATCTAGTGATGTTTCACTGTCTAAGCTTCATCTCAAACTGACCTTTTTCAGCTGGGAATCAAACTGTCCCCTTTCGACACATACGAAATTGAAATTTTTATGATGCTGCAAACTAATCTGACAAAGAAACTGTAGTCTTGAGGAATTCTGAATTCTGATTAAAAATATAGCTTTCAAATATTTTCCTAGTTCTTTGTGGAATGATTTTATTTGGATTTCATAGGCTGATTTCAGTCACATTGACAGAGAGGCAAAGTTCCAGAGATATATTGAATTTTCTTGTAGGCAGCCACCCATGAAGTTAAAATCCAAGGGAAATCAAATTTCTTTAGTTCAGTCATTTGCCTTCAGTAATGACTTGCTCTTGCACCAACCATAACATTTCTCTACTGTTATAACGACTTTGAACATTTTTGTGTATCAGATTATTTTCACTTCAACACAGTTTCCCTGCTTCACTGCCAGACCAATCCAGTGCTTTGAGGTGCTGTCAGTTCACATGAAGGGACAATTTGCAGCCTCCACTGAGTAGGTGAAGTGCTCCGTTGTGACTGGTTACACCCAAGTCATGAGCCTTTACCTTCAGATTGAAGCAGCACTATACATTTTCTCTTGCAGCTTGCAAGTCAGTCTAGAGATCTTAGTTTTAAGACTGGAGGTACAGCTGTGTATAGAAGGTGTGTGTAAAAGCTATATAGCTTTAAACATTAACTTTTAGATCTTAAAGATCAACTTAGATCCTTACAAATTGATTTTTTTCTCAGTATGGTGAGAGTCAACAGTTTACTTAAAAATATATTAATAGTCAATTATTCCAGCATGGTATACTGAAAAGTTTGTTTTTTTCTACACTTTTCTGCAGTAACACCATAATAAATCAAAGATCCATTTATGCTAAGTTTTTAGACGGTAGGTAAAGGCTGCTTTTGAACGTTCTTGCATCTTGTTTTGTGGTATGGGTAAGAAACAGGAATAAAAATTTTCAAAGAACTCACTTTTGATCCATGGGTAGTGCTGGAGCAGGCTCAAAGACACACGTGCCATCCCCTGACTTAGACCATTTGCTGATAGTTGCTTCAGTGCCTCATAAGAAACTGACATCGGAGCTTTCCTAGTATTACAAAGCCTGGAGCAGGCCAGGGAGAAAGCCCAGGTTTTCCAAAGACATGTGATTTTTATTTTCTAAACTCTATTGTTGTGAAATAGAATTGATACATATAGATGTACATAAAATATAGGTTCAGTTTACTAAATAGCTGTAAACAACACTCATCTAAATATTACACAGAACAAGCAAAATATTATCAGCCTTTTCAGAATCCCAACATGTAGTTGCACCTACCATTCCATTTACATGTATTTGCACCTACCATGCATTTTCTTTGGGGCAAGCACTTTTCTGACATTAAATATAATTAATTCTTTGTTTTTCCTTCATATTGGTTCTTCTTTTATCATCCCTAAGCAAAATACATTAATGTTGGCAGTTTCGAACACTATATAAGTAGAATCATACTGCATATATTTCTATAACTTGCTACTTTTATTCAATATTAATATGACAAATTTTAGCCATATTGTACATAGAATTAGTTCATTGATTTTTATTGCTCTATACTATTCTGTAGTTTATTGATATTGCAATTTGCTTATCCATTATGCTATTAAAGTACTGTTTTAAATTTCTGGAAAGTTTGGAAAAGACTCCTTTGAACATTCTTACATCTTGCTTTGTGTCGCATGTAAACATAAAAATTATCATGTATACACTTAGAAATGAAAAGACCACTCCATAGGATATATGTGGAATTTTTATTCCATGTATAGTATTACTAATTAATACCATACTAGCTTCCATTATGTTGTGCTGGTAGTTCATGTGTGTTATATTCTTGCTAACTCTTGATACAGCCAAGGAAGTTTTAGTATCTGACAATGTGAAGCATGTGTATTGGTATCTCATTGTAATTACAATTTGTCTTTCCATAGTTACTAATGAATATTCACATAAACTTTAAACTCACTGGTCACTTAGCTATTCTGTTTTGAGCCTCTTCCTAATTCTTTGCCAATTTTTCTGTTGAAATATCTGCCTCTTTTCACTTTGATTATGAAAAGTTTATTATATATTCTGGAAACTGGTTCTTTATTCATTATGGAAAACTTAAATATCTTTTCCTACTCTGTAACTGATGTTGTCTCTGTAATAAATTATCTTTCGATTATTGGTACTTATTCATTTAATTCATTTCTCTTTGTAAGTCTTTATGGCTCTGTGTTTTGGATCCTGTTTAAGAAATACTTTTCTACCCAAAGGTCTAAATATATTTCTCTATATTCTTTTTAAAAGCTTTATAGCTTTTTACCATTTACTGTTATATGTTAAAGATCAATTTACGTCCTCACAAATGGATTTATCTTTAATATGGTGATAGTCAGGAGTTCACTTTAAAAAAATATTGATAGTCAATTATTCTAGCATGGTTTATTGAAAAGTTTGTTTCTTCTATACCTCTCTACAGTAGCATCATAATAAATCAAATATTCATTTATGCTTAACGCTGGTTCTAAGCTCTCTATTCCATCTCATTGATCTATGTTTGCCAATACCATACTGTCTTTATTACTATTGGACTACAATACATAAAGTTAATAGAGCAAGTTCTCCTACACTCTTCTCCTACAAAAATGTCTTGGCTATTTTCAACTCTTTGCAATTCCATATAATAAAAAAATCAGCTTATTAGGATCAAGACTATGATTGCACTGAATGTACAAATCATTAATGTGCAAGCTATTAACACCGTGTATCTTTCCATGTCCTTAGGTCTTATATAATGTTTCTCAATAAAGTAATACATTTTATCTGTAAAGCTCTTGTACATATTTTATTAGATTCTTTTGCAGGTTTTAACTAATTTATATAAACATGTAAATGATAGGTTTTAAAATTTGTATTGACTAAAAGTTTTGATGGTATATAAACATGCAATTAATATTTTATAGGGATTATTGTATATATTGAATTTGCTAAGATCTCTTATTAATTTAAATATTTATTTGCACATTTCTCTACATATAAGCATTTCATTTATGAATAATGAGAATTTCTTCCTTCAAATTGTTTTCTTTTTTAAACATTTTTCTACCTTTTCTCCTGTCGTTATTGCACTGGCTGAGACCTTGAGGTCAGTGATAATAGTGTCTTATTCTTTAATTGAAGAAAAAGCTTTTGACATTTGATCATAAAATAATATGTTTGTAGAAGGCTTTATGGTAGATACTTTTATCATATTAATGAGACCTTCTATTCCTAGATAACCATTTTTTAAGAAGTAAAGAATAGATGTTGAATTTAACCAAATGCTGTTTCTGAATATATTGAAAATAATTTTTTCAGTTTGTTGTTTTGATGACTTAAAATGATTATGTTTTTCATGCTAAGTTAGCTTACATTCCTGTGATAAACTGAGCTTGACTGTGATGTATTATCATTTTGATATGGTACAATAGTCTTCAGTATTTGCATTTGCTAGGATTTTTAAAAGAATTTTTGCGTTTACAGTTCATGATTTTTGTTGGACTTTAATTTTAATTTACAGTCCAGTTCTCAGTAGCTTTTAAAAATGTATTGAAGTATAACTTACTATCTACACTAAAAAAACTTTAAAAGTATATAATTTTGATCTATGTATGTATAGATGTGTATATTTACACACACATGCACACACATACATATTAGTGAAGCATCATCACAATCAAGGTGATGAACTACACATACACTCAAAAGTTTTCTCATGTCTCTTAGCAATATCTTGCTTTACCTATCCTCAAGTCTCTCTCACAATTTGCTTCCAACCACTGAACTACTTTCTGTCACTATGCATTAGTTTCCATTGTCTAGAACTTTATATAATTAGAATTATATACTAAGTATTCTTTTATGGTCTAGCTACTTTCAGTTCAGTATTATTCTTTAGAGATTCATCTATGTTGTACATATCAATAGTTTATTATTTTTGTTGAGTAGAATTGCATTATATTGATAAAACACAATTTGTTTAATGAGTATTTGGGTTGTATATAGTTTTGACTATTACAAATAAAGCATCTCTGAACATTGGTATATAAGTATTTGTATGATTTTTTTATTTCTCTAGGATAAATAACTAAAAGTAGAAAGGTGGGGTCATATGTAGGTATACATTTAAATTTTTAAGAAATTGTCAAACAATTTTGCAAAATGATTTGTATCATTTTTTCATTCCCACCAGAAATATACAAGAGTTCACTTGTTCCACACACTTGCCAGTGTTTGGTATGTTAGTAGTTTTAACTTTGGTTATTCTAATAGGTATATGAGAGTTTATCATTGGTGTATTAATTTGCCTTTCCCTAATCACTAAAGAGTTTGGGCATCTTTTCATGTGCTTATTTGCAAACTGAATTTCACTTTGTAAAGTATCTCTTCTAATCTTTTGCCTATGTTTTTCATGAAGTTGTTAAATTTTTGTTACAGAATTTTGAGAATTCTTTGTATTTTCTACATATGGTTTCATTATTAGACATGATATTTGCAATTTTTTTCTCCCACTCTGTAATGTTTTTGTATTCATTCTGCTTACAGTGTATACCAAGGAGCAGATATATGTAAATTTTATGAAGTCTAATGTACTGTTGTTCCTTTTTGTATTGTAAATTTTGTTGTTGTGTCTAAGGAATTTTTGCTTAACCCAAAACCAAAAAGATTGACTCCTATGTATTCTTTTAGAATGTATATAGTTTTAAGTTTTATATTTAGATCTATTATCTATTCTTGAGTTACTTTTGATATCATATGTATGAACTTAATTAAATGAATGCAAATTAAGATATTTTGCATATGGATATTTAAATTGCTCAAGAATAATTTGTTGGACAAAATTATGCCTCTCCTATGAATTGCTTCTTCAGTCTTGCTGAATTCAATTAACTATGTATTTGCAGGTTATGTCTGAACTTGATTTAGTTCCATTGATCTATTTGTCAATTATCATGCCAATTACCACAGTATCTTGATTACCGTAACTTTATAGTAAATTTTGATAGCAGGTAGTATATACCTTGATAATAGGTATATAGCAACTTTATTATCTTCAGTGTTATTTTAGATAGTCTAGATTCTTTATATTCAATATGAATTTTCACATTAGCCTGTAAAAAGCCTACACAGAATGACCTTGGAACATGGGCTGATAGAATATTAAATATATAGATGAATTTAGAGACAATTGGCACATTAACAATATTAAGCCATCCACTCTATGAACATAGTATTTCCATTGTTTTAAGACTTCTTAAAATTATCTCTGCATTTTCTATTTTTTTATTGCACCAGCATTGTGCATCTTTTTTCAGATTTGTCCCTTAATTTTTAATATTTTGAAGCTATTGTAAATTATATTTTTAACATTTCAGTATTTGATTACTGGTTGCTAGGACATAAAAATCCAATTGATTTTGAATATTGATCATATATTCTACAACCTTGCTAAACTCACATATTAGATTTATTAGCTTATTTTTTAGATTTCATAAGATCTTTTACATAACCAATTGTGTTTTCTGTAAATAAAGACAATTCTACTTCTTCCTTTCCAATAATGTGTTATTAAAACTTTTCTTGCCTTATTGCACCAACTGGAACCTTCAGTATAATGTTAATTAGTAGTGTTGAAACTAAATATCCTTACTTTGTTTCTAATCTTAGAAGAATACATTCACTTTTTTCACCTTTAATAATGATGTTAGCTGAAAGATTTTCATAGATGGCATTTAACAGATAAAGTATGTCTCCTCTATTTCTTTTTTTCTGATAATATTCATCAGTAATGGATGTTAGTTTTGTCAAATGCTTTTCCTGCATCTATTGAGATGCTCACAAAAGTTTTTGGTGTGTGTGTATATTTTTAGTCTGTTAATGAGATGAATTATATGGATTGATATTTAAATGTCAAACCAAATTTGTATTGCTGAGATAAATCAAAATTCATCACAGTATAAATTTATTTGTATATATAGTTCAATATGATTTTCTAAAATTTAGTTAAAATTATTTCCATGTATGCTCATGATAAATATTGTTCTATAGTTTTTTATTGTAATGTCTTTGTCTGGTTTTACTATTAGAGTAATGCTGGTCTCATAAAATGTGTTGGAAAACATTGTCTTCAATTTTTCTGAAACAGTTTGTGCTTAGACATATTTTATGACCTGGTATGTGTTAAATATTTATAAATGATCTGTGCATGATTGAAATTAATGTGCATTCTGTAGTCGATGAGTCAACTTAGTTAATTATGTTTCTCAAATATTTTATATCTTGCCATTTTTGAATGCTTGACTGTCAGTTTCTGAGAGAGGAGTGCTGAACTTTCTAACTCTGGAGATTTATCAGTTTCTCATTGTGTTTCTGTTAATTTTTGTTTTGAATAATATGAGACTTTGTTAATATAACCATACAACTTAAAAATTGCTACATTGTTCTGCTCATTAACTCTTTTATCATTTTGAAATGCTTCCTTTTAATTTTGCTAATATTTGACTTAACATCTCTATTGTTTCTGAATAAGCAGTTATAGCAGCTATCTCTTCATTAGAATTTACTGGCATGTGTTTTCCATCTATTAACTTTCAAAATTTTCTATACCCATGCATTTTAGACATATTTCTTATAGACAAAATAGACTCATTTTCCTTGTCTTATCTTTTTTTTTTCTAAATTACAGCACTTGGTTCATTATTATTGAATGGAATAACTAACATGTTTCGACTTATTTCTACCGTCTTGTATTATACTGCCTATCTATGGTCTCCATTTTTATCTATTTCCCTATTTGTTTTGGATGATTAAATATCTTTAATGATGTTTTCTCCAATTATTAGTATAAAATTTAGGCCCTCTGTTTCTGTTCTTTTCATGGTAATATTAACAATTATAGCATGCATAACTGACTTAATAACATTTGTAATTAATAAATTACCCTCTGTTTTGAAAATACTAGTGTCTTAAAACTTCAACATTAATGCACCCATTTCAATTTATTTATCTTGGATATCTGACATTTTTGGGGTTATCTAACACTTTAAATTCATACTTTTTGTTTCTATGTTTAGCCCAACAGATGTTATATTTTATTTTACAGACTCAGCATTTATTTATATTTGTTTACTAATTTACCACTTTATTCAATCCTCATTTCTGCTTAAAACTCAAACATTTAGTCAGAGACCAGTTTCTTTTGACCTGAAAAATTTTTTCTAGATTTTCAATAATGGACAGTTTTCTGATTATTTGTTTGGTAAAAATATCTTTATATTACTTTTTTTTGAGGTGGAGTTTTGCTCTTGCTGCCCAGGCTGGAGTGCAATGGCACAATCTCGGCTCACTGCAACTTCCACTTTCCAGGTTCAAGTGATTCTCCTGCCTCAGTCTCCTGAGTAGCTGGAACTATAATACATTTTTTAATTGAAAGATATTTTGCTGAGTATTCAATTCCAGTGTTGAAGTTATACATGACACTATGACTTTTCTTCATAGCAATTAAAATTTGTACCTCTATATTTATTTGTTCAATACTTGTATTCTCAAACAGGCGGCTAGGCCATAATTTGTATGTGGGTGGGCACTACGTTCACTTTGCTCCTCACTGGATATGCAAACCTAGTAAATGCCTGGAATATGGAAGTTAAACAACATATATTTGAATGAATAAATAACAGAATGAATAAATTAATATATTACTTCTAGGATACTTTTGCTGACCATCCACATCTTGGTTAGTTGTGACCAGCGCCCTATATAAGCAAGAACAACATATTGCTCAACTCCAAGGGTTGACACTCATATTACTGTGCCAACATTGTCAACTGGATTGTTCAGCATATACACCATGCAACCCAGGTACCGTAATGGCAAAAACAGTCATGTTTATTTTGAAAAGCATATTCTCAAGGACAGCATAGTGAGTTATTATAACTAATCTAATTTGTGGTGAAACATTTTATCAGTAGGACGTATAGAAGTAGTCGTCCAGCTTTTGGTGGTTACCTACCACATGGGTATAAGAATAGATGGAAGACAGAAATTCACAGGCCTTAAGCATGCTGCCAAACTCAAAGTATAAAGTTGGGCCACACCATGCTGACTTAGAAACCAGAGAGGTAAGGGTTAGTGATGCTGAATGGAATATAATGTGAACATTCATAAGGTTGTAGGCTTCAGAAGACTGTTTTTCATAAATTAAAAATATTTTTTACTTATCAAAGACTTTGTTCAATAAAGTTTTCAAATATGTTTTACCTTAAATGAGGATTATAAAATATCAGAACTAAACAGCTCTTGGATCTTTGTTTAGTTCTGATATTTTACAATCCTATTTTAAGGTAAAACATATTTGAAAACTTTATTGAACAAAGTCTTTGATAAGTATAAACTGTTTTTAATTTAGTTCAAAATTCTGTGGAGAAAAAAATAATACTAAGATTTTTTGATAGAGGATTTAATCACTTAGTGAAGTAACTATGCAACCTCTATGCAATATGGTGCTCTTGCTTACTTAGATGCTGGTAACACCTACCAGCTTGTGTAGACAGTAAATTTACCTGTGAAGAATTAAATATGAACACAAGAGCTCTCATTTATAGAGAAGTAATATCTTTTTGAAAAATTTACCCATATACTGCTCTGGGTGCTCATGTTTGGCTAATCATGAGTCATCTCCTTCTTTTGATGAAGTAATTCAAATCTGAATGTTTTCATCATGAAAATAAGAGCCCACTACGAATTTCTTTATGAGAAAGTCTGTAGTTTGGACACGAGATGATCACTTCTCTTGGAGAAACAACACTAAAAAAAAAAAATCAAAACTTGTTTTTAGCATAGAAAATGTAGCTCTAAATTTATTTAAATTGGTTCAGTTTTCTATTTCAATTCCTCTGTCCAATGGAAGTATAGCAATAATTTTTAGCATCATGGATAATCGG
Organism: Rhinopithecus roxellana; assembly: GCF_007565055.1. Classification (NCBI taxonomy): domain Eukaryota; kingdom Metazoa; phylum Chordata; class Mammalia; order Primates; family Cercopithecidae; genus Rhinopithecus; species Rhinopithecus roxellana. Next base: position 18,342 of record NW_022143356.1, read on the forward strand.
GGAATGATTGCAACTGTCCATCAAGATTGCAACATAATAAATGTATGGTCAGCCTATTGAATATACTGTTCCTTTTTGAATGTATATTTGAGTGGGAGATAAAATGAATATTTGAAGTCCCGGACTTACAAAAGTCTATATTCTAATATGGATTGTATGGCATGACTTAGATTAATCTTAGTTTGAAGCCAATTATATGGAAAGCTGTGATTTCAGACAAGAGCTAAGGAGAAACAGAAGGTAGCATTTATTTCTTGAGCCAACAACACCAGGCTGGAATTGCTATTAATTTTCTTCTCCTTTTTTGATAGATAAACTTTTTTCCTCTTAAAATATGGCAAAACAATATATAAAATTCTGTTAGCGATAACTATTTTCTGGGAAGGACAGAGGAGCAGAGGAAGAAAGTTCTGATTTTCCTATTCAAACATCTGAACAATGTATGAATAATCTAATAATGTGTATGGATTACTTTTTTTCATGTGACAGGTATTTTCTAAGTGGAGAGATTGAGAACTATATATGTTTCCTTTATATAGTTTTTTTTTTTTTTTTTTGAGACAGTCTCTGCTCTGTCGCCCAGTCTGGAGTGCAGTGGCCGGATCTCAGCTCACTGCAAGCTCCGGCCTCCCGGGTTCACTCCATTCTCCTGCCTCAGCCTCCCGAGTAGTCCCGTGGGACAAACAGGCGCCCGCCACCTCGCCCAGCTGTTTTTTGTATTTTTTAGTAGAGACGGGGTTTCACCATGTTAGCCAGGATGGTCTCTATCTCCTGACCTCGTGATCCACCCGTCTCGGCCTCCCAAAGTGCTGGGATTACAGGCTTGAAGCACCGCGCCCGGCCCTCCTTATATAGTTTTATGTCCTAAAGCATTGAACTCTCATTTTGAACAATATTCATTATGAAAATTAGAAATTATGATAAACTAAAAATAAATAAAGCATTTTCAAGACCCCATGATTCGTTCAAAGATAGAAATTGTTAGCTTTTTAGGTGTTTATTCTTCTAGATTGCTTTCTCAATACATGATGCTCGTTTAAAACCTAATATATTACTCTTCCATATCACTTAATACATTTCTACATCACTGTTTTTAGGAACTACCATAATGTACTTAAGAAACTCATTATTGCTTGACTCGTAGGTTAGTTTTGACTCATCCTTCTTCCTTCATGTTTGTGCATTTGCTTTATTACTTCTTAGAATAAATTCCTAGAAGAGCATTGCTGGCCCAAAGAGATGACATATGTTTAAGGCATTTGATACTGTTGCCAAATTGCCTTTCAGGAAAGCTGGACCAATTTAGACTACCATGAGCGACGTCTCAGAATATCTGTTTCTTCCAACTCCTGCTGCCATTAACTTTTGCCAGTCATTTTAATATTTGTCAATGTAATAGCCTCAAAATTAAAACTCATTTTATTTGCATTTTTAGTTAAGTATATTTTCTTCTTTTGTGAATTACCTGTTATTGCCCCCTGATTACATTTTCCACTGAGATTTTTAACAATTTCTTCATAATTTGTTACAATTCTTTGTATGCTAACTATATTAACGTGTTCATACGTTTTGTCCTATCTTTTGTAATTATATTTCCTCTTTAATGTTCATCTCAATTTTTTTTTTTTTTCCTAAGACAAGGACGTTTTATGTTTTGTTTTTCAAATCTATTGAGAAACTGAATATACAAATTGACAGTGGCCAGTCCATATATAAATAGGGACTTTCGACCAACAGCCTATAGCCGTCTGCCCAGGAAACTAATCCCTTATCTACAATAAATGACCCAGGAAGCCAGCCTGCTACATCATACTTGTAAGAACAGAAAATGCTTATCCCTCAGGACAACTCAGCTTCAGCAAGCTAACCAATATCTCTGCAGCAGGCAGCCCCCAATGACAAAGCCTTGATTAATAACTGATGGCTTCCTTAATTTTTGGTCCCATTCCTGTAACCAAGTAGGATGCCCCACTTCTAGTGACTCCACATACAGCTTCCCCATGACAAAAGCCTCCACTCAGGGTAACCTGAAGTCTTCCCCTTTTCCACTGTAAAGGTTTGCCCCTTCTCTGCTTGCCTGAGTCTCTGCCCAAACACACTGATGGTAAGTGACTCTTTTGCTATAGCAAGCTCGGAATACATAGCCTATGCTTTTCTCATTTGTTTTTCTTTATTTCCATACTACCTATATATTCTTATATTGCTTCTTCTGTGTTGTCACACATAGAGAGCCTTCTTCATCCCAAGGTTATGTAATTTTTATCTGTACTTATTATACCTTATCGAAGAGACCATACAGTATGTTGATTCAAAGTGCTGGTTGGGAAATTCCTCTATCTGGATTTTGATATCTGCACTGGCACTAACAAAAAATTTCCAACAAGTTACGTAACCTCTCTGGCCTCAGTTTGTACATCTGTATTAGGGGTAAAGCTCCATGGTGTTTCTGCAAGGACTACATGAAGATGCTTAGAATAGTGTCTAACACTATATACGTTACTATCACCCAATGTATGTTACTGTCACTTCCTATATTTTTTCAAGCACTGCTATGATTACATTTAATAATAATGTAATGATAGCAGGGTTATGATACATAGTTCTTACGGGAACTGAGAGGCATACTCTAAGGACTGGTTGAGCAATAGGTTCTCAATTTCAGCCACTTCAGGCCCCTGCACTTTGCTTCAGGGATGCATTCACAGAATCAAGAAAATGAGGAAGCTCAAGCATGCTGTAGGGCCAGCAGACTGAGAAATGGGGAAACACTGCCACTTACTGACACATGGATGCCCAAGACTCAATCCAAGCTCAGTGGGTCTACAGTCTTGTGTCCTATTTTATGCACCAGAAGTGCCAAGAGTCTTGATGTGCTCTTCGCCCTGGCCTTCACAGTCACTATTTCTGAATGAAATGGAATAAATTAAATATTTTCTTGTCTTTCCTCAGTCTTTGACCAGAGGTCAGTGAATCCCCATTGTAATAGGTAAATATAGCTCAGCTGGTTTATTTAAAGATCATATTAGGGATCTGACTTCCACATAGACCCAGAGTAGTTCTCAATTTTCAGATATCACCTAAGATTATTTAGGAGACCTGGCACTGTAAGCAAGAATAAGCATTTTCAACAAGCACTGGAGATAACCTTGATAATGATAGCATGGAGATCCTACTTTGAAAAAACACTACTATAGATATGCTCAGGTACTGAACTGGCTTATGTTTAACTTGGTATCTAAAGTATAAGCTGAAAGGAAAAGGAAAGGGGAAGGGAAATGGAGAGAGAAAAAAGGAGCCAATTGACATGGGAAGAAGAAGAAGGAATTAGATTGCTTTCCTCTTTCATCTTTTTCAAAGGCCCTAGAGAAAGAGACCTATTATTTTTATCACCTTAAACATTACATTAAACATATTTGTTTTTCTCAGTCCCTGTTTCTTATGGCTTCTCTGTTCTGTGGTTCAGAGCATTCTGTCACCAGGATAAATCTTGGCATGTCTGAGGAAACATCGGTCACCTTGACCCTTCTCCTCCAATTACCAGGACCTTCTTTTTCAGTTAGAAACAATGTTTTTAACCTTTTATTGGGGTATTCAGTACAACAACCTTCCTTTTAGTTTTTTACAAATGGAATCTTCAAAAGATTTTTAAAAAACAAATGGGGGAAAATATTTAACTTGCCCCACTACACACACCACACACTCTCTCTCTCTCTCTCTCTCACACACACACACACACACAGACACAAACACACAAGTTATATCTAGTACTTAAATATATGATGTATACCGTCTCTAATTATTTCTTGTGTTTTCATCTTGTCTCCTCAGATGGATGGCAAGACTGGCATATTTCATTCCTCTTATGGTTAGTACTAATATGGAGGAAAATAGGCACATAATACATATTCTTGTTTTGCTTTTTTATTTCTTCCATATGTTTTGGCCATTATTTTCTTGTTTATTGCTTATATTTTACGTTTTACCTCTATTTTTTGTACTCTTTGAAGAAGTCAACTTTTTCTTTATTTTCTCACTACATTATCAGAAGAATATCTTTCTGCCACCAGATGGAATACCAAAGCTTAAATAACTATATCCCCTAATACAGACTCCTGGATCCTGTTCTTACTAGTTACACAGTCTTTCTGTGACTCAGTGTGTTTTTGTTATTTTTTTTTTCTTTTGAGATGGAGTCTCACTCTGTCACCCATACCGGAGTGCAGTGGCACAATCTTGGATCACTGCAACCTCGCCTCCCGGGTTCAAGCAATTCTCTTGCCTTAGCCTCCTGAGTAGCTAGGATTACAGGTGCATGCCACCATGTCCAGTTAATTTTTGTATTTTTAGTAGAGACGGGGTTTCACCGTGTTGGCCAGGCTGGTCTCAAACTCCTGACCTCCTGATCCACCCACCTCGGTCTCCCAAAGTGCTGGGATTATAGGCATGTGCCACCTTGCCCAGCCAGTTTTTCAATATATAAAATTAGAAAAGAATGTCTACTTTATAGGTAGATAAATTTTAAATTCAATAAACTTATGGGCTTGCTTGAAAGATTAATTAAAGGTATATAAAGGATTTACAATGGTACAAAGAGCATAAAATAATTAATAAATATTGATTATTATCACCATTATTATTATATTTGTGACACTACATTAGGATGTCTCTAGAGTTAGCATAGCCAGTTTTATTTTCATTTAGAAAATATGTTTGATTGATGAGTACCTTCCTTTGACAAAAAAAAAAAAAGAAAATACACTTGAAAATATTATTTAATTAAAAGTTCTCAGAATGGTTTAACATACTAGCCAAGTACTATATATGAGCCAACTGAGTATTTCACAAGTTACTATAACTTTTCAAGACAATGATGGTAAGTTGAACATATTTTTTCAAAAATAAAATAACATCAGCAAACATTAGTAAAACACCTATGAGGCCAGTATTTGTATACATTAACTCATCTATTCCTCAAAGTTACCCTATGAGGTTAATATTATCATCATTAAAGAGATGAATAAATGGGCTTAAAATGCGAAGTAACCTGCTCAAACTCACAGTTCACAAATACTAAAGCTAAGAATCAAACCAAACTATTTCTGGACCTATATTCATCTTCCCTTTAAAAGGAATATCTAACCCAAAATTCAAGCCCCTTTGCATGACACCACACTGCAGTATTATGTTTCAGTTCCATTTCTATTCCACGGACATGAAAGCATCGGTAACAGGTCTTGAAGGTAACAGGCTTTGTTCCTGATGTAAAGCATTTTCATTATGCTTAATTCCCTTTCAGTCAGTTGGCACAATAAATAAACTGTGGATAGATGGATGGAAGGGAGGAAGGAAAGAAGAAAGGGTGGAGTGGTGAGCAGGAAGAGAAGGGAGGAAAGGAAGAAGGGAAAAGAGAGATAAAAAAAGCAAAGGAAAGGGAAAGGGAAAAGGAAAGAGAAAGGGGAAGGGAAAGGGAAAGGGAAGGGAAAAGGGAAAAAAAGGGAAAGGAGAAAAAGAGGAAGGAAAGAAAAAGAAAGAAAGAAGAGAAAGAAAAAAAAAAAGAAAGAAAGAAGAGAAAGAGGAAAGAGAAAGAAAGAAAGAATTTGTATCTCAGATTCTTATATTACTCCCAGCCCAGG
>NW_022143357.1:0-10170 GCF_007565055.1 Rhinopithecus roxellana
AATTCATCTCAGAGTTACACTTTGTTTCGTCGAACAGTCCATAACACTGTCTTTGGGGAAAACTGAGAAGGGCTTCTTTGGACCACATTGAGGCCTCGCTGATAAAGGAAATTTCATCCGTTCAAAACGTGAAAGAAGCTTTCTGAGAAATTTTTGATCTGTGAGTTCATCTCACAGAGTTACAATCTCTGCCTCAAGAAGCAGTTGCTAACACTCTTTCGTGTGGGAATCTGCAAAGTGATATTTGGAGCCTATTGGGCCCATGGTGATAAAGGAAATATCCTCACATAATAACTAAGAGAAGCATTCTGAGAAACTGCATTGCCATGTGTGAATGCAACTCACAGAGTTACACGTTTCTCAGTGATCAGTTTGTTAGCCAGTTTTTCTGGAGATCTGCAATTAGATACTTCATAGCGCAATGAACATTACAGTGACAAGGAAATATCCAGGATGAAACTAGAAGAAGCTTTCATAGAAACTTCTTGGTGATGTGTGAATTCATCTCACAGAGTTACACTTATGTTTCGTGGAGCAGTCCATTAACACTGTCTTTGGGAAACTGAGAAGGGCTTCTTTGGACCACATTGGCCTACGCTGATAAAGGAAATTTCATCCGTTCAAACGTGAAAGAAGCTTTCTGAGAAACTTCTTTCTGATCTGTGAGTTCATCTCACAGAGTTACAATCTCTGCCTCAAGAGAGTTTGCTAACACTCTTTCGTGGAATCTGCAAAGTGATATTTGGGAGCCTATAGGGGCCCATGGTGATAAAGGAAATATCCTCACATAATAACTAAAGAGAAGCTTTCTGAGAAACTGCATTACCATGTGTGAATGCAACTCACAAAGTTACACGTTTCTCTTCAGTGATCAGTTGTTAGCACAGTTTTCTGGAAATCTGCAATTAGATACTTCATAGCGCAATGAACATTACAGTGAAAGGAAATATCCACAGTGAAACTAGAAGGAGCTTTCTTAGAACTTCTTGTTGATGTGTGAATTCATCTCACAGAGTTACACTTATGTTTCGTGGAACAGTCCATTAACACTGTTTGGGGAAACTGAGAAGGGCTTCTTTGGACCACATTGAGGCCTACGCTGATAAAGGAAATTTCTCCGTTCTAAACGTGAAAGAAGCTTTCTGAGAAACTTCTTTTGATCTGTGAGTTCATCTCACAGAGTTACAACCTCTGCCTCAAGAAGAAGTTTGCTAACACTCTTCTCGTCTAATCTGCAAAGTGATATTTGGGAGCCTATAGGGGCCCATGGTGATAAAGGAATGTCCTCACATAATAACTAAAGAGAAGCTTTCTGCGAAACTGCATTACCATGTGTGAATGCAACTCACAGTTAACGTTCTCTTCAGTGATCAGTTTGTTAACACAGTTTTCTGGAGATCTGCAATTAGATACTTCATAGCGCAATGAACATTACAGTGACAAAGGAAATATCCAGATGAAAACTAGAAAGAAGCTTTCTTAGAAACTTCTTGGTGATGTGTGAATTCATCTCACAGAGTTACACTTATGTTTCGTGGAGCAGTCCATTAAACACTGTCTTTGGGGAAACTTGAGAAGAGCTTCTTTGGATCAATTGAGGCCTACGCTGATAAAGGAAATTTCATCCGTTCAAAACGTGAAAGAAGCTTTCTGAGAACTTCTTTCTGATCTGTGAGTTCATCTCACAGAGTTACAATCTCTGCCTCAAGAAGCAGTTTTGCTAACACTCTTTTCGTGGAATCTGCAAAGTGATATTTGGGAGCCTAGGGCCCATGGTGATAAAGGAAATATCCTCACATAATAACTAAAGAGAAGCTTTCTGAGAACTGCATTACCATGTGTGAATGCAACTCACAGTAACAGTACACGTTTCTCTTCAGTGATCAGTTTGTTAGCACATTTTTCTGGAAATCTGCAATTAGATACTTCTAGCGCAATGAACATTACAGTGACAAAGGAAATATCCACAGTGAAACTAGAAGGAAGCTTTCTTAGAAACTTCTTGTTGATGTGTGAATTCATCTCACAGAGTTACACTTATGTTTCGTCGAACAGTCCTAACACTGTCTTTGGGGAAACTGAGAAGGGCTTCTTTGGACCACATTGAGGCCTACGCTGATAAAGGAAATTTCATCCGTTCAAAACGTGAAAGAAGCTTTCTGAGAAACTTCTTTCTGATCTGTGAGTTCATCTCACAGAGTTACAATCTCTGCCTCAAGAAGCAGTTTGCTAACACTTTTCGTTGGAATCTGCAAGTGATTTGGCAGCCTATTGGGGCCCATGGTGATAAAGGAAATATCCTCACATAATAACTAAGAGAAGCATTCTGAGAAACTGCATTGCCATGTGTGAATGCAACTCACAGAGTTACACGTTTCTCTTACAGTGATCAGTTTGTTAGCATAGTTTTTCTGGAGATCTGCAATTAGTACTTCTAGCGCAATGAACATTACAGTGACAAAGGAAATATCCAGAGATGAAAACTAGAAAGAAGCTTTCATAGAAACTTCTGGTGATGTGTGAATTCATCTCACAGAGTTACACTTATGTTTCGTGGAGCAGTCCATTAACACTGTCTTTGGGGAAACTGAGAAGGGCTTCTTTGGACCACATTGAGGCCTACGCTGATAAAGGAAATTTCATCCGTTCAAAACGTGAAAGAAGCTTTCTGAGAAACTTCTTTCTGATCTGTGAGTTCATCTCACAGAGTTACAATCTCTGCCTCAAGAAGCAGTTTGCTAACACTCTTTTCGTGGAATCTGCAAAGTGATATTTGGCAGCCTATTGGGGCCCATGGTGATAAAGGAAATATCCTCACATAATAACTAAAGAGAAGCATTCTGAGAAACTGCATTGCCATGTGTGAATGCAACTCACAGAGTTACACGTTTCTCTTCAGTGATCAGTTTGTTAGCATAGTTTTCTGGAGATCTGCAATTAGATACTTCATAGCGCAATGAACATTACAGTGACAAAGGAAATATCCAGAGATGAAAACTAGAAAGAAGCTTTCATAGAAACTTCTTGGTGATGTGTGAATTCATCTCACAGAGTTACACTTATGTTTCGTGGGCAGTCCATTAACACTGTCTTTGGGGAAACTGAGAAGGCTTCTTTGGATCACATTGAGGCCTACGCTGATAAAGGAAATTTCATCCGTTCAAAACGTGAAAGAAGCTTTCTGAGAAACTTCTTTCTGATCTGTGAGTTCATCTCACAGAGTTACAACCTCTGCCTCAAGAAGCAGTTTGCTAACACTCTTTCGTGGAATCTGCAAAGTGATATTTGGGAGCCTATAGGGGCCCATGGTGATAAAGGAAATCCTCACATAATAACTAAAGAGAAGCTTTCTGAGAAACTGCATTACCATGTGTGAATGCAACTCACAAGTTACACGTTTCTCTTCAGTGATCAGTTTGTTAGCACAGTTTTCTGGAATCTGCAATTAGATACTTCATAGCGCAATGAACATTACAGTGACAAAGGAAATATCCACAGTGAAAACTAGAAGGAAGCTTTCTTAGAAACTTCTTGTGATGTGTGAATTCATCTCACAGAGTTACACTTATGTTTCGTGGACAGTCCATTAACACTGTCTTTGGGGAAACTGAGAAGGGCTTCTTTGGACCACATTGAGGCCTTCGCTGATAAAGGAAATTTCATCCGTTCAAAACGTGAAAGAAGCTTTCTGAGAAACTCCTTTCTGATCTGTGAGTTCACCTCACAGTGTTACAATCTCTGCCTCAAGAAGCAGTTTGCTAACACTCTTTTCGTGGAATCTGCAAAGTGATATTTGGAGCCTATGGGGCCCATGGTGATAAAGGAAATATCCTCACATAATAACTAAAGAGAAGCTTTCTGAGAAACTGCATTGCCATGTGTGAATGCAACTCACAGAGTTACACGTTTCTCTTCAGTGATCAGTTTGTTATCACAGTTTTCTGGAATCTGCAATTAGATACTTCATAGCGCAATGAACATTACAGTGACAAAGAAATATCCAGATGAAAACTAGAAGAAGCTTTCTTAGAAACTTCTTGTTGATGTGTGAATTCATCTCACAGAGTTACACTTATGTTTCGTGGAGCAGTCCATTAACACTGTCTTTGGGAAACTGAGAAGGGCTTCTTTGGATCACATTGAGGCCTACGCTGATAAAGGAAATTTCATCCGTTCAAAACGTGAAAGAAGCTTTCTGAGAAACTTCTTCTGATCTGTGAGTTCATCTCACAGAGTTACAACCTCTGCCTCAAGAAGAAGTTTGCTAACACTCTTTCTCGTCTAATCTGCAAAGTGATATTGGGAGGCCTATAGGGGCCCATGGTGATAAAGGAAAGTCCTCACATAATAACTAAAGAAGCTTTCTGAGAAACTGCATTACCATGGTTGAATGCAACTCACAGAGTTACACGTTTCTCCTTCAGTGATCATTGTTAGCAAATAGTTTCTGAGATCTGCAATTAGATACTTCATAGCGCAATGAACATTACAGTGACAAAGGAAATACAGATGAAAACTAGAAAGAAGCTTTCTTAGAAACTTCTTGTTTGATGTGTGAATTCATCTCACAGAGTTACACTTATGTTTCGGGAGCAGTCCTTAACACTGTCTTTGTGGAAACTGAGAAGCTTCTTTGGATCCATTGAGGCCTAGCTGATAAAGGAAATTTCATCCGTTCAAACGTGAAAGAAGCTTTCTGAGAAACTTCTTTCTGATCTGTGAGTTCATCTCACAGAGTTCAACCGCTGCCTCAAGAAGAAGTTTGGTAACACTCTTCTCGTCTAATCTGCAAAGTGATATTTGGGAGCCTATAGGGGCCCATGGTGAAAGGAAATGTCCTCACATAATAAAGAAGAGAGCTTTCTGAGAAACTGCATTACGCATGTGTGAATGCAACTCACAAGTTACACGTTTCTCTTCAGTGATCAGTTTTTAACAGTTTTCTGGAGATCTGCAATTTAATACTTCATAGCGCATGAACATTTACAGTGACAAAGGAATATCCAGATGAAAACTAGAAGAAGCTTTCTTAGAAACTTCTTGGTGATGTGTGAATTCATCTCACAGAGTTACACTTAGTTTCGTGGAGCAGTCCATTAACACTGTCTTTGGGGAAACTGAGAAAGCTTCTTTGGATCACATTGAGGCCTACGCTGATAAAGGAAATTTCATCGTTCAAAACGGAAAGAAGCTTTCTGAGAAACTTCTTTCTGATCTGTGAGTTCATCTCACAGAGTTACAATCTCTGCCTCAGAAGCATTTGCTAACACTCGTTTTCGTGGAATCTGCAAATGATATTGGGAGCCTATTGGGGCCCATGGTGATAAAGGAAATATCCTCATATAATAACTAAAGAGAAGCATCTGAGAAACTGCATTGCCATGTGTGAATGCAACTCACAGAGTTACACGTTTCTCTTCAGTGATCAGTTTGTTAGCAATAGTTTTCTGGAGATCTGCAATTAGATACTTCATAGCGCAATGAACATTACAGTGACAAAGGAAATATCCAAGATGAAAACTAGAAAGAAGCTTTCATAGAAACTTCTTGGTGATGTGTGAATTTCCAATCTCCACAGAGTTACACTTATGTTTCGTGGGAGCAGTCCATTAACACACTGTCTTTGGGGGAAACTGAGAAGGGCTTCTTTGGATCACATTGAGGCCTACAGCTGATAAGAAAATTTCAAGTCCGTTCAAAACGTGAAAGAAGCTTTCTGAGAAACTTCTTTCTGATCTGTGAGTTCATCTCACAGAGTTACAAACCTCTGCCTCAAGAGAGTTTGCTAACACTCTTCTCGTCTAATCTGCAAAGTGATATTTGGGAGCCTATAGGGGCCCATGGTGATAAAGGAAATGTCCTCACATAATAACTAAAGAGAAAGCTTTCTGATGAATACTGCATTACCATGTGTGAAATGCAACTCACAGAGTTACACGTTTCTCTTCAGTGATCAGTTTGTTAACACAGTTTTCATGGAGATCTGCAATTAGATACTTCATAGCGCAATGAACATTACAGTGACAAAGGAAATATCCAGATGAAAACTAGGAAAGAACTTTCTTAGAAACTTCTTGGTGATGTGTGAATTCATCTCACAGAGTTACACTTATGTTTCGTGGAGCAGGTCCATTAACACTGTCTTTGGGAAACTGAGAAGAGCTTCTTTGGATCACATTGAGGCCTAACGCTGATAAAGGAAATTTCATCCGTTCAAAACGTGAAAGAAGCTTTCTGAGAAACTTCTTTCTGATCTGTGAGTTCATCTCACAGAGTTACAATCTCTGCCTCAGAGATCAGTTTGCTAACACTCTTTTCGTGGAATCTGCAAAGTGATATTTGGGAGCCTATAGGGGCCCATGGTGATAAAGGAAATATCCTCACATAATAACTAAAAGAGAAGCTTTCTGAGAAACTGCATTGACCATGTGTGAATGCAACTCACAAGAGTTACACGTTTCTCTTCAGTGATCAGTTTGTTAGCACAGTTTCTGGAAATCTGCAATTAGGATACTTCATAGCGCATGACATTACAGTGACAAAGGAATATCCACAGTGAAAACTATAAGGAAGCTTTCTTAGAAACTTCTTGTGATGTGTGAATTCATCTCACAGAGTTACACTATGTTTCGTGGAACAGTCCATTAACACTGTCTTTGGGGAACTGAGAAGGCTTCTTTGGACCACATTGAGGCCACGCTGATAAAGGAAATTTCATCCGTTCAAAACGTGAAAGAAGCTTTCTGAGAAACTTCTTTCTGATCTGTGAGTTCATCTCACAGAGTTACAACCTCTGCCTCAAGAAGAAGTTTGCTAACACTCTTCTCGTCTAATCTGCAAGTGATATTTGGGAGGCCTATAGGGGCCCATGGTGATAAAGGAAATGTCCTCACATAATAACTAAAGAGAAGCTTTCTGAGAAACTGCATTACCATGTGTGAATGCAACTCACAAGTTCACGTTTCTCTTCAGTGATCAGTTTGTTAGCACAGTTTTCTGGAGATCTGCAATTAGATACTTCATAGCGCAATGAACATTACAGTGACAAAGGAAATATCCAGATGAAAACTAGAAGGAAGCTTTCTATAGAAACTTCTTGTTGATGTGTGAATTCATCTGCACAGAGTTACACTTATGTTTCGTGGAGCAGTCCATTAACACTGTCTTTGGGGAAAACTGAGAGGGCTTCTTTGGATTCAAAACATTGAGGCCTACGCGGATAAAGGAACATTTCATTCCGTTCAAAAACGTGAAAAGAAGCTTTCTGAGGAAACATCTGTTCTGATCTTTGAGTTCATCTCACAGAATTTACACCTCTGCCTAAGAAGAAGTTTGCTAACACTCTCTCGTCTAAATCTGCAAAGTGATAGTTTGGGAGCCTGATAGGGGCCCATGGTGATAAAGGAAATGTCCTCACATATAAAGCTAAAGAGAAGCTTTCCTTGACGAAACTGCATTACATGTGTGAATGCAAACTCAACAAAGAGTACACACGTTCTCTTCAGTGATAGCTTTGTATAACCACAGTGTTTTCGTGGAGATCTGCAATTAGAGGTACATTCATAGCGCAATGGAACATTACAGTGACAAATGAAATATCCAGATGAAAACTAGAAGGAAGCTTTCTTAGAAACTTCTTGGTTGATGTGTGAATTCATCTCACAGAGTTACACTATGTTTCGTGGAGCAGTCCATTAAACACTGTCTTCTTTGGGGAAACTGGAAAGGCAGCTTCTTTGGGGATCCCAACCCATTGAGGCCTTACGCTGAATAAAGGAAATCTTCATCGGTAATTCAAAACGTGAAAGTAAGCTTTACTGGAGAACACTGTCTTTCTGATCTGTGAGTCATCCTCACAGAGTGACAATCCCTCTGCTCTAGAAGCAGTTTGCTATACACTCTCTTTCTCGCTGGAATCTGCAAAGTGATATTTGGTGGACAGCCTAGTAGGGGACATCATGTGTGGATAAAGGAAATATTCCTCACATAATAACTTAAAGAGAAGCTTTTCTGAGAAACTGCCAGTGACCATGGTCGAATTGGAATCAACTCACAGAGTTACACTGTTCTCTCTCTAGTGATCAGTTTGTTAGCACAGTTTTCTGGAAATCTGCAATTAGATACTTCATAGCGCAATGAACATTACAGTGACAAAGGAAATATCCACAGTGAAAACTAGAAGGAAGCTTTCTTAGAAACTTCTTGTTGATGTGTGAATTCATCTCACAGAGTTACACTTATGTTTCGTGGAACAGTCCATTAACACTGTCTTTGGGGAAACTGAGAAGGGCTTCTTTGACCACATTGAGGCCTACGCTGATAAAGGAAATTTCATCCGTTCAAAACGTGAAGAAGCTTTCTGAGAAACTTCTTTCTGATCTGTGAGTTCATCTCACAGAGTTACAACTCTGCCTCAAGAAGCAGTTTGCTAACACTCTTTTCGTGGAATCTGCAAAGTGATATTTGGCAGCCTATTGGGGCCCATGGTGATAAAGGAATATCCTCACATAATAACTAAAGAGAAGCTTCTGAGAAACTGCATTGCCATGTGTGAATGCAACTCACAGAGTTACACGTTTCTCTTCAGTGATCAGTTTGTTAGCATAGTTTTCTGGAGATCTGCAATTAGATACTTCATAGCGCAATGAACATTACAGTGACAAAGGAAATATCCAGAGATGAAAACTAGAAAGAAGCTTTCTAGAAACTTCTTGGTGATGTGTGAATTCATCTCACAGAGTTACACTTATGTTTCGTGGAGCAGTCCATTAACACTGTCTTTGGGGAAACTGAGAAGCTTCTTTGGATCACATTGAGGCCTACGCTGATAAAGGAAATTTCATCCGTTCAAACGTGAAAGAAGCTTTTCTGAGAAACTTCTTTCTGATCTGTGAGTTCATCTCACAGAGTTACAACCTCTGCCTCAAGAAGAAGTTTGCTAACACTCTTCTCGTCTAATCTGCAAAGTGATATTTGGGAGCCTATAGGGGCCCATGGTGATAAAGGAAATGTCCTCACATAATAACTAAAGAGAAGCTTTCTGAGAAACTGCATTACCATGTGTGAATGCAACTCACAAAGTTACACGTTTCTCTTCAGTGATCAGTTTGTTAGCACAGTTTTCTGGAAATCTGCAATTAGATACTTCATAGCGCAATGAACATTACAGTGACAAAGGAAATATCCAGATGAAAACTAGAAAGAAGCTTTCTTAGAAACTTCTTGGTGATGTGAATTCATCTCACAGAGTTACACTTATGTTTCGTGGAGCAGTCCATTAACACTGTCTTTGGGGAAACTGAGAAGAGCTTCTTTGGATCACATTGAGGCCTACGCTGATAAAGGAAATTTCATCCGTTCAAACGTGAAAGAAGTTTTCTGAGAAACTTCTTTCTGATCTGTGAGTTCATCTCACAGAGTTACAATCTCTGCCTCAAGAAGCAGTTTGCTAACACTCTTTTCGTGGAATCTGCAAAGTGATATTTGGGAGCCTATAGGGGCCCATGGTGATAAAGGAAATATCCTCACATAATAACTAAAGAGAAGCTTTCTGAGAAACTGCATTACCATGTGTGAATGCAACTCACAAGTTACACGTTTCTCTTCAGTGATCAGTTTGTTAGCACAGTTTTCTGGAATCTGCAATTAGATACTTCATAGCGCAATGAACATTACAGTGACAAAGGAAATATCCACAGTGAAAACTAGAAGGAAGCTTTCTTAGAAACTTCTTGTGATGTGTGAATTCATCTCACAGAGTTACACTTATGTTTCGTGGAGCAGTCCATTAACACTGTCTTTGGGGAAACTGAGAAGGGCTTCTTTGGATCACATTGAGGCCTACGCTGATAAAGGAAATTTCATCCGTTCAAAACGTGAAAGAAGCTTTCTGAGAAACTTCTTTCTGATCTGTGAGTTCATCTCACAGAGTTACAACTCTGCCTCAAGAAGCAGTTTGCTAACACTCTTTCGTGGAATCTGCAAAGTGATATTTGGGAGCCTATTGGGGCCCATGGTGATAAAGGAAATCCTCACATAATAACTAAAGAGAAGCTTCTGAGAAACTGCATTGCCATGTGTGAATGCAACTCACAGAGTTACACGTTTCTCTTCAGTGATCAGTTTGTTAGCACAGTTTTCTGGAGATCTGCAATTAGATACTTCATAGCG
>NW_022143358.1:0-27590 GCF_007565055.1 Rhinopithecus roxellana
AAATCTGCAATTAGATACTTCATAGCGCAATGAACATTACAGTGACAAAGGAAATTTCCACAGATGAAAACTAGAAAAAGCTTTCTTAGAAACTTCTTGGTGATGTGTGAATTCATCTCACAGAGTTACCTTATGTTTCGTGGAGCAGTCCATTAACACTGTCTTTGGGGAAACTGAGAAGGCTTCTTTGGATCACATTGAGGCCTACGCTGATAAAGGAAATTTCATCCGTTCAAAACGTGAAAGAAGCTTTCTGAGAAACTTCTTTCTGATCTGTGAGTTCATCTCACAGAGTTACAACCTCTGCCTCAAGAAGCAGTTTGCTAACACTCTTTTCGTGGAATCTGCAAAGTGATATTTGGGAGCCTATTGGGGCCCATGGTGATAAAGGAATTATCCTCACATAATAACTAAAGAGAAGCTTTGTGAGAAACTGCATTGCCATGTGTGAATGCAACTCACAGAGTTACGCCAGTGTTTTTTTGGGGCCGTTTCTTAGGACTGTTTCCGTGGATTCCGAGAAGTGATATTTCAATAGCTTTGAAGAATAGAAGGAGAAAACTAATATACTCCAAGAGAAAGCGGAACCAAGCTTTCTGCGAACTGCTTTGTGATATGTGAATTCATTTCACAGTGTCTATCACCCTTTCTCGGGGAGTTTCCTAGCACTCATTTGAGGAATCTCAGATGTGATGTCTTGGATATCGTTGAATCGCATGCTGAATAAGGAACTATCCTCAGAGAAACCTGCAGAGAAGCCTTCTCAGAAACTTCTTTGTTGTGGGTGAATTCAGCCCACAGATGTCCATCATTGTTTCCACTGAGAAACTTGCTAGCAGAGTTTTCGCAGAATCTGCAATAGGACACACGGTGGCGCTCCAAGACCACAAATAACCTCGTCTTACTAAAGTGGGAAGCTTTCGAGAAACCGCTTTGTGATGTGTGAATTCAACTCACTAGTTGCAGCTGTATTTCGTGGGCCGTGCCTAGCCCTATTTGTGTGGAATCTGAGAACAGATATTCCCGATCCCTTTGAAAACAATGGGGCCAATGGAAACATCTTCCAATAAAAATGAGAAAGAAGCTTTCTGAGAAACTTCTTTCTGATCTGTGAGTTCATCTCACAGAGTTACCACCTCTGCCCAAAGAAGCAGATGGCTAACACTCTGTTCGTGTAATCTGCAAATGATATTTGGGAGCCTATTGGGGCCCATGGTGATAAAGGAATTATCCTCACATAATAACTAAAGAGAAGCTTTCTGAGAAACTGCATTGCCATGTGTGAATGCAACTCACAGAGTTATACGTTTCTCTTCAGTGATCAGTTTGTTAGCACAGTTTTCTGGAAATCTGCAATTAGATACTTCACAGCGCAATGAACATTACAGTGACAAAGTAAATTTCCACAGATGAAAACTAGAAAGAAGCTTTCTTAGAAACTTCTTGGTGATGTGTGAATTCATCTCACAGAGTTACACTTATGTTTCGTGGAGCAGTCCATTAACACTGTCTTTGGGGAATCTGAGAAGGGCTTCTTTGGATCACATTGAGGCCTACGCTGATAAAGGAAATTTCATCCGTTCAAAACGTGAAAGAAGCTTTCTGAGAAACTTCTTTCTGATCTGTGAGTTCATCTCACAGAGTTACAACCTCTGCCAAGAAGCAGTTTGCTAACACTTTTTGGTGGAATCTGCAAAGTGATATTTGGGAGCCTATTGAGGCCCATGGTGATAAAGGAATATCCTCACATAATAACTAAGAGAAGCTTTCTGAGAAACTGCATTGCCATGTGTGAATGCAACTCACAGAGTTACACGTTTCTCTTCAGTGATCAGTTTGTTAGCACAGTTTTCTGGAAATCTGCAATTAGATACTTCATAGCGCAATGAACATTACAGTGACAAAGGAAATTTCCACAGATGAAAACTAGAAAGAAGCTTTCTTAGAAACTTCTTGGTGATGTGTGAATTCATCTCACAGAGTTACACTTATGTTTCGTGGAGCAGTCCATTAACACTGTCTTTGGGGAAACTGAGAAGGGCTTCTTTGGATCACATTGAGGCCTACGCTGATAAAAAATTTCATCCGTTCAAAACGTGAAAGAAGCTTTCTGAGAAAGTTCTTTCTGATCTGTGAGTTCATCTCACAGAGTTACAACCTCTGCCTCAAGAAGCAGTTTGCTAACACTCTTTTCTTGGAATCTGCAAAGTGATATTTGGGAGCCTATTGGGGCCCATGGTGATAAAGGAATTATCCTCACATAATAACTAAAGAGAAGCTTTGTGAGAAACTGCATTGCCATGTGTGAATGCAACTCACAGAGTTACGCCAGTGTTTTTTGGGGCCGTTTCTTAGGACTGTTTCCGTGGATTCCGAGAAGTGATATTTCAGATAGCTTTGAAGAATAGAAGGAGAAAACTAATATACTCCAAGAGAAAGCGGAACCAAGCTTTCTGCGAAACTGCTTTGTGATATGTGAATTCATTTCACAGTGTTCTATCACCCTTTCTCGGGGCAGTTTCCTAGCACTCATTTTGAGGAATCTCAGATGTGATGTCTTGGATATCGTTGAATCGCATGCTGAATAAGGAACTATCCTCAGAGAAACCTGCAGAGAAGCCTTCTCAGAAACTTCTTTGTTGTGGGTGAATTCAGCCCACAGATGTCCATCATTGTTTCCACTGAGAAACTTGCTAGCAGAGTTTTCGCAGAATCTGCAATAGGACACACGGTGGCGCTCCAAGACCACAAATAACCTCGTCTTACTAAAGTGGGAAGCTTTCTGAGAAACCGCTTTGTGATGTGTGAATTCAACTCACTAAGTTGCAGCTGTATTTCGGGGCCGTGGCCTAGCCCTATTTGTGTGGAATCTGAGAACAGATATTCCCGATCCCTTTGAAAACAATGGGGCCAATGGAAACATCTTCCAATAAAAATGAGAAAGAAGCTTTCTGAGAAACTTCTTTCTGATCTGTGAGTTCATCTCACAGAGTTACCACCTCTGCCCAAAGAAGCAGATGGCTAACACTCTGTTCGTGTAATCTGCAAAATGATATTTGGGAGCCTATTGGGGCCCATGGTGATAAAGGAATTATCCTCACATAATAACTAAAGAGAAGCTTTCTGAGAAACTGCATTGCCATGTGTGAATGCAACTCACAGAGTTATACGTTTCTCTTCAGTGATCAGTTTGTTAGCACAGTTTTCTGGAAATCTGCAATTAGATACTTCAGCGCAATGAACATTACAGTGACAAAGGAAATTTCCACAGATGAAAACTAGAAAGAAGCTTTCTTAGAAACTTCTTGGTGATGTGTGAATTCAATCTCACAGAGTTACACTTATGTTGCGTGGAGCAGTCCATTAACACTGTCTTTGGGGAAACTGAGAAGGGCTTCTTTGGATCACATTGAGGCCTACGCTGATAAAGGAAATTTCATCCGTTCAAAACGTGAAAAGAAGCTTTCTGAGAAACTTCTTTCTGATCTGTGAGTTCATCTCACAGAGTTACAAACCTCTGCCTTAAGAAGCAGTTTGCTAACACTTTTTTGGTGGAATCTGCAAAGTGATATTGGGAGCCTATTGAGGCCCATGGTGATAAAGGAATTATCCTCACATAATAACTAAAGAGAAGCTTTCTGAGAAACTGCATTGCCATGTGTGAATGCAACTCACAGAGTTACACGTTTCTCTTCAGTGATCAGTTTGTTAGCACAGTTTTCTGGAAATCTGCAATTAGATACTTCACTAGCGCAATGAACATACAGTGACAAAGGAAATTGCCACAGATGAAAACTAGAAAGAAGCTTTCTTAGAAAACTTCTTGGTGATGTGTGAATTCATCTCACAGAGTTACACTTATGTTTCGTGGAGCAGTCCATTAACACTGTCTTTGGGGAAACTGAGAAGGGCTTCTTTGGATCACATTGAGGCCTACGCTGATAAAGGAACTTTCATCCGTTCAAAACGTGAAAGAAGCTTTCTGAGAAACTTCTTTCTGATCTGTGAGTTCATCTCACAGAGTTACAACCTCTGCCTCAAGAAGCAGTTTGCTAACACTCTTTTCTTGGAATCTGCAAAGTGATATTTGGGAGCCTATTGGGGCCCATGGTGATAAAGGAATTATCCTCACATAATAACTAAAGAGAAGCTTTGTGAGAAACTGCATTGCCATGTGTGAATGCAACTCACAGAGTTACGCCAGGGTTTTTTGGGGCCGTTTCTTAGGACTGTTTCCGTGGATTCCGAGAAGTGATATTTCAGATAGCTTTGAAGAATAGAAGGAGAAAACTAATATACTCCAAGAGAAAGCGGAACCAAGCTTTCTGCGAAACTGCTTTGTGATATGTGAATTCATTTCACAGTGTTCTATCACCCTTTCTCGGGGCAGTTTCCTAGCACTCATTTGAGGAATCTCAGATGTGATGTCTTGGATATCGTTGAATCGCATGCTGAATAAGGAACTATCCTCAGAGAAACCTGCAGAGAAGCCTTCTCAGAAACTTCTTTGTTGTGGGTGAATTCAGCCCACAGATGTCCATCATTGTTTCCACTGAGAAACTTGCTAGCAGAGTTTTCGCAGAATCTGCAATAGGACACACGGTGGCGCTCCAAGACCACAAATAACCTCGTCTTACTAAAGTGGGAAGCTTTCTGAGAAACCGCTTTGTGATGTGTGAATTCAACTCACTAAGTTGCAGCTGTATTTCGTGGGGCCGTGGCCTAGCCCTATTTGTGTGGAATCTGAGAACAGATATTCCCGATCCCTTTGAAACAATGGGGCCAATGGAAACATCTTCCAATAAAAATGAGAAAGAAGCTTTCTGAGAAACTTCTTTCTGATCTGTGAGTTCATCTCACAGAGTTACCACCTCTGCCCAAAGAAGCAGATGGCTAACACTCTGTTCGTGTAATCTGCAAAATGATATTTGGGAGCCTATTGGGGCCCATGGTGATAAAGGAATTATCCTCACATAATAACTAAAGAGAAGCTTTCTGAGAAACTGCATTGCCATGTGTGAATGCAACTCACAGAGTTATACGTTTCTCTTCAGTGATCAGTTTGTTAGCACAGTTTTCTGGAAATCTGCAATTAGATACTTCACAGCGCAATGAACATTACAGTGACAAAGTAAATTTCCACAGATGAAAACTAGAAAGAAGCTTTCTTAGAAACTTCTTGGTGATGTGTGAATTCATCTCACAGAGTTACACTTATGTTTCGTGGAGCAGTCCATTAACACTGTCTTTGGGGAATCTGAGAAGGGCTTCTTTGGATCACATTGAGGCCTACGCTGATAAAGGAAATTTCATCCGTTCAAAACGTGAAAGAAGCTTTCTGAGAAACTTCTTTCTGATCTGTGAGTTCATCTCACAGAGTTACAACCTCTGCCTTAAGAAGCAGTTTGCTAACACTTTTTGGTGGAATCTGCAAAGTGATATTTGGGAGCCTATTGAGGCCCATGGTGATAAAGGAATTATCCTCACATAATAACTAAAGAGAAGCTTTCTGAGAAACTGCATTGCCATGTGTGAATGCAACTCACAGAGTTACACGTTTCTCTTCAGTGATCAGTTTGTTAGCACAGTTTTCTGGAAATCTGCAATTAGATACTTCACTAGCGCAATGAACATTACAGTGACAAAGGAAATTCCACAGATGAAAACTAGAAAGAAGCTTTCTTAGAAACTTCTTGGTGATGTGTGAATTCATCTCACAGAGTTACACTTATGTTTCGTGGAGCAGTCCATTAACACTGTCTTTGGGGAAACTGAGAAGGGCTTCTTTGGATCACATTGAGGCCTACGCTGATAAAGGAAATTTCATCCGTTCAAAACGTGAAAGAAGCTTTCTGAGAAACTTCTTTCTGATCTGTGAGTTCATCTCACAGAGTTACAACCTCTGCCTTAAGAAGCAGTTTGCTAACACTTTTTTGGTGGAATCTGCAAAGTGATATTTGGGAGCCTATTGAGGCCCATGGTGATAAAGGAATTATCCTCACATAATAACTAAGAGAAGCTTTCTGAGAAACTGCATTGCCATGTGTGAATGCAACTCACAGAGTTACACGTTTCTCTTCAGTGATCAGTTTGTTAGCACAGTTTTCTGGAAATCTGCAATTAGATACTTCACTAGCGCAATGAACATTACAGTGACAAAGGAAATTTCCACAGATGAAAACTAGAAAGAAGCTTTCTTAGAAACTTCTTGGTGATGTGTGAATTCATCTCACAGAGTTACACTTATGTTTCGTGGAGCAGTCCATTAACACTGTCTTTGGGGAAACTGAGAAGGGCTTCTTTGGATCACATTGAGGCCTACGCTGATAAAGGAAATTTCATCCGTTCAAAACGTGAAAGAAGCTTTCTGAGAAACTTCTTTCTGATCTGTGAGTTCATCTCACAGAGTTACAACCTCTGCCTTAAGAAGCAGTTTGCTAACACTTTTTGGTGGAATCTGCAAAGTGATATTTGGGAGCCTATTGAGGCCCATGGTGATAAAGGAATTATCCTCACATAATAACTAAGGAGAAGCTTTCTGAGAAACTGCATTGCCATGTGTGAATGCAACTCACAGAGTTACACGTTTCTCTTCAGTGATCAGTTTGTTAGCACAGTTTTCTGGAAATCTGCAATTAGATACTTCATAGCGCAATGAACATTACAGTGACAAAGGAAATTTCCACAGATGAAAACTAGAAAGAAGCTTTCTTAGAAACTTCTTGGTGATGTGTGAATTCATCTCACAGAGTTACACTTATGTTTCGTGGAGCAGTCCATTAACACTGTCTTTGGGGAAACTGAGAAGGGCTTCTTTGGATCACATTGAGGCCTACGCTGATAAAGGAAATTTCATCCGTTCAAAACGTGAAAGAAGCTTTCTGAGAAACTTCTTTCTGATCTGTGAGTTCATCTCACAGAGTTACAACCTCTGCCTTAAGAAGCAGTTTGCTAACACTTTTTTGGTGGAATCTGCAAAGTGATATTTGGGAGCCTATTGAGGCCCATGGTGATAAAGGAATTATCCTCACATAATAACTAAAGAGAAGCTTTCTGAGAAACTGCATTGCCATGTGTGAATGCAACTCAGAGAGTTACACGTTTCTCTTCAGTGATCAGTTTGTTAGCACAGTTTTCTGGAAATCTGCAATTAGATACTTCCTAGCGCAATGAACATTACAGTGACAAAGGAAATATCCACAGATGAAAACTAGAAAGAAGCTTTCTTAGAAACTTCTTGGTGATGTGTGAATTCATCTCACAGAGTTACACTTGTGTTTCGTGGAGCAGTCCATTAACACTGTCTTTGGGGAATCTGAGAAGGGCTTCTTTGGATCACATTGAGGCCTACGCTGATAAAGGAAATTTCATCCGTTCAAAACGTGAAAGAAGCTTTCTGAGAAACTTCTTTCTGATCTGTGAGTTCATCTCACAGAGTTACAACCTCTGCCTCAGGAAGCAGTTTGCTAACACGCTTTTCGTGGAATCTGCAAAGTGATAATTGGGAGCCTATTGGGGACCATGGTGATAAAGCAAATATCCTCACATAATAACTAAAGAGAAGCTTTCTGAGAAACTGCATTGCCATGTGTGAATGCAACTCACAGAGTTACACGTTTCTCTTCAGTGATCAGTTTGTTAGCACAGTTTTCTGGGAATCTGCAATTAGATACTTCATAGCGCAATGAACATTACAGTGACAAAGGAAATATCCACAGATGAAAACTAGAAAGAAGCTTTCTTAGAAACTTCTTGGTGATGTGTGAATTCATCTCACAGAGTTACACTTATGTTTCGTGGAGCAGTCCATTAACACTGTCTTTGGGGAAACTGAGAAGGGCTTCTTTGGATCACATTGAGGCCTACGCTGATAAAGGATATTTCATCCGTTCAAAACGTGAAAGAAGCTTTCTGAGAAACTTCTTTCTGATCTGTGAGTTCATCTCACAGAGTTACAACCTCTGCCTTAAGAAGCAGTTTGCTAACACTTTTTTGGTGGAATCTGCAAAGTGATATTTGGGAGCCTATTGAGGCCCATGGTGATAAAGGAATTATCCTCACATAATAACTAAGAGAAGCTTTCTGAGAAACTGCATTGCCATGTGTGAATGCAACTCACAGAGTTACACGTTTCTCTTCAGTGATCAGTTTGTTAGCACAGTTTTCTGGAATCTGCAATTAGATACTTCATAGCGCAATGAACATTACAGTGACAAAGGAAATTTCCACAGATGAAAACTAGAAAGAAGCTTTCTTAGAAACTTCTTGGTGATGTGTGAATTCATCTCACAGAGTTACACTTATGTTTCGTGGAGCAGTCCATTAACACTGTCTTTGGGGAAACTGAGAAGGGCTTCTTTGGATCACATTGAGGCCTACGCTGATAAAGGAAATTTCATCCGTTCAAAACGTGAAAGAAGCTTTCTGAGAAACTTCTTTCTGATCTGTGAGTTCATCTCACAGAGTTACAACCTCTGCCTTAAGAAGCAGTTTGCTAACACTTTTTGGTGGAATCTGCAAAGTGATATTTGGGAGCCTATTGAGGCCCATGGTGATAAAGGGATTATCCTCACATAATAACTAAGGAGAAGCTTTCTGAGAAACTGCATTGCCATGTGTGAATGCAACTCACAGAGTTACACGTTTCTCTTCAGTGATCAGTTTGTTAGCACAGTTTTCTGGAAATCTGCAATTAGATACTTCATAGCGCAATGAACATTACTGTGACAAAGGAAATTTCCACAGATGAAAACTAGAAAGAAGCTTTCTTAGAAACTTCTTGGTGATGTGTGAATTCATCTCACAGAGTTACACTTATGTTTCGTGGAGCAGTCCATTAACACTGTCTTTGGGGAAACTGAGAAGGGCTTCTTTGGATCACATTGAGGCCTACGCTGATAAAGGAAATTTCATCCGTTCAAACGTGAAAGAAGCTTTCTGAGAAACTTCTTTCTGATCTGTGAGTTCATCTCACAGAGTTACAACCTCTGCCTCAAGAAGCAGTTTGCTAACACTCTTTTCGTGGAATCTGCAAAGTGATATTTGGGAGCCTATTGGGGCCCATGGTGAAAGGAATTATCCTCACAGAATAACTAAAGAGAAGCTTTGTGAGAAACTGCATTGCCATGTGTGAATGGAACTCACAGAGTTACTCCAGTGTTTTTTGGGGCCGTTTCTTAGGACTGTTTCCGTGGATTCCGAGAAGTGATATTTCAGATAGCTTTGAAGAATAGAAGGAGAAAACTAATATACTCCAAGAGAAAGCGGAACCAAGCTTTCTGCGAAACTGCTTTGTGATATGTGAATTCATTTCACAGTGTTCTATCACCCTTTCTCGGGGGAGTTTCCTAGCTCTCATTTTGAGGAATCTCAGATGTGATGTCTTGGATATCGTTGAATCGCATGCTGAATAAGGAACTATCCTCAGAGAAACCTGCAGAGAAGCCTTCTCAGAAACTTCTTTGTTGTGGGTGAATTCAGCCCACAGATGTCCATCATTGTTTCCACTGAGAAACTTGCTAGCAGAGTTTTCGCAGAATCTGCAATAGGACACACGGTGGCGCTCCAAGACCACAAATAACCTCGTCTTACTAAAGTGGGAAGCTTTCTGAGAAACCGCTTTGTGATGTGTGAATTCAACTCACTAAGTTGCAGCTGTATTTCGTGGGGCCGTGGCCTAGCCCTATTTGTGTGGAATCTGAGAACAGATATTCCCGATCCCTTTGAAAACAATGGGGCCAATGGAAACATCTTCCAATAAAAATGAGAAAGAAGCTTTCTGAGAAACTTCTTTCTGATCTGTGAGTTCATCTCACAGAGTTACCACCTCTGCCCAAAGAAGCAGATGGCTAACACTCTGTTCGTGTAATCTGCAAAATGATATTTGGGAGCCTATTGGGGCCCATGGTGATAAAGGAATTATCCTCACATAATAACTAAAGAGAAGCTTTCTGAGAAACTGCATTGCCATGTGTGAATGCAACTCACAGAGTTATACGTTTCTCTTCAGTGATCAGTTTGTTAGCACAGTTTTCTGGAAATCTGCAATTAGATACTTCACAGCGCAATGAACATTACAGTGACAAAGTAAATTTCCACAGATGAAAACTAGAAAGAAGCTTTCTTAGAAACTTCTTGGTGATGTGTGAATTCATCTCACAGAGTTACACTTATGTTTCGTGGAGCAGTCCATTAACACTGTCTTTGGGGAATCTGAGAAGGGCTTCTTTGGATCACATTGAGGCCTACGCTGATAAAGGAAATTTCATCCGTTCAAAAGGTGAAAGAAGCTTTCTGAGAAACTTCTTTCTGATCTGTGAGTTCATCTCACAGAGTTACAACCTCTGCCTCAAGAAGCAGTTTGCTAACACGCTTTTCGTGGAATCTGCAAAGTGATAATTGGGAGCCTATTGGGGCCCATGGTGATAAAGCAAATATCCTCACATAATAACTAAAGAGAAGCTTTCTGAGAAACTGCATTGCCATGTGTGAATGCAACTCACAGAGTTACACGTTTCTCTTCAGTGATCAGTTTGTTAGCACAGTTTTCTGGAAATCTGCAATTAGATACTTCCTAGCGCAATGAACATTACAGTGACAAAGGAAATATCCACAGATGAAAACTAGAAAGAAGCTTTCTTAGAAACTTCTTGGTGATGTGTGAATTCATCTCACAGAGTTACACTTATGTTTCGTGGAGCAGTCCATTAACACTGTCTTTGGGGAAACTGAGAAGGGCTTCTTTGGATCACATTGAGGCCTACGCTGATAAAGGAAATTTCATCCGTTCAAAACGTGAAAGAAGCTTTCTGAGAAACTTCTTTCTGATCTGTGAGTTCATCTCACAGAGTTACAACCTCTGCCTTAAGAAGCAGTTTGCTAACACTTTTTTGGTGGAATCTGCAAAGTGATATTTGGGAGCCTATTGAGGCCCATGGTGATAAAGGAATTATCCTCACATAATAACTAAGGAGAAGCTTTCTGAGAAACTGCATTGCCATGTGTGAATGCAACTCACAGAGTTACACGTTTCTCTTCAGTGATCAGTTTGTTAGCACAGTTTTCTGGAAATCTGCAATTAGATACTTCATAGCGCAATGAACATTACAGTGACAAAGGAAATTTCCACAGATGAAAACTAGAAAGAAGCTTTCTTAGAAACTTCTTGGTGATGTGTGAATTCATCTCACAGAGTTACACTTATGTTTCGTGGAGCAGTCCATTAACACTGTCTTTGGGGAAACTGAGAAGGGCTTCTTTGGATCACATTGAGGCCTACGCTGATAAAGGAAATTTCATCCGTTCAAAACGTGAAAGAAGCTTTCTGAGAAACTTCTTTCTGATCTGTGAGTTCATCTCACAGAGTTACAACCTCTGCCTTAAGAAGCAGTTTGCTAACACTTTTTTGGTGGAATCTGCAAAGTGATATTTGGGAGCCTATTGAGGCCCATGGTGATAAAGGAATTATCCTCACATAATAACTAAGGAGAAGCTTTCTGAGAAACTGCATTGCCATGTGTGAATGCAACTCACAGAGTTACACGTTTCTCTTCAGTGATCAGTTTGTTAGCACAGTTTTCTGGAAATCTGCAATTAGATACTTCATAGCGCAATGAACATTACAGTGACAAAGGAAATTTCCACAGATGAAAACTAGAAAGAAGCTTTCTTAGAAACTTCTTGGTGATGTGTGAATTCATCTCACAGAGTTACACTTATGTTTCGTGGAGCAGTCCATTAACACTGTCTTTGGGGAAACTGAGAAGGGCTTCTTTGGATCACATTGAGGCCTACGCTGATAAAGGAAATTTCATCCGTTCAAAACGTGAAAGAAGCTTTCTGAGAAACTTCTTTCTGATCTGTGAGTTCATCTCACAGAGTTACAACCTCTGCCTTAAGAAGCAGTTTGCTAACACTTTTTTGGTGGAATCTGCAAAGTGATATTTGGGAGCCTATTGAGGCCCATGGTGATAAAGGAATTATCCTCACATAATAACTAAGGAGAAGCTTTCTGAGAAACTGCATTGCCATGTGTGAATGCAACTCACAGAGTTACACGTTTCTCTTCAGTGATCAGTTTGTTAGCACAGTTTTCTGGAAATCTGCAATTAGATACTTCATAGCGCAATGAACATTACAGTGACAAAGGAAATTTCCACAGATGAAAACTAGAAAGAAGCTTTCTTAGAAACTTCTTGGTGATGTGTGAATTCATCTCACAGAGTTACACTTATGTTTCGTGGAGCAGTCCATTAACACTGTCTTTGGGGAAACTGAGAAGGGCTTCTTTGGATCACATTGAGGCCTACGCTGATAAAGGAAATTTCATCCGTTCAAAACGTGAAAGAAGCTTTCTGAGAAACTTCTTTCTGATCTGTGAGTTCATCTCACAGAGTTACAACCTCTGCCTCAAGAAGCAGTTTGCTAACACTCTTTTCGTGGAATCTGCAAAGTGATATTTGGGAGCCTATTGGGGCCCATGGTGAAAGGAATTATCCTCACATAATAACTAAAGAGAAGCTTTGTGAGAAACTGCATTGCCATGTGTGAATGGAACTCACAGAGTTACTCCAGTGTTTTTTGGGGCCGTTTCTTAGGACTGTTTCCGTGGATTCCGAGAAGTGATATTTCAGATAGCTTTGAAGAATAGAAGGAGAAAACTAATATACTCCAAGAGAAAGCGGAACCAAGCTTTCTGCGAAACTGCTTTGTGATATGTGAATTCATTTCACAGTGTTCTATCACCCTTTCTCGGGGGAGTTTCCTAGCACTCATTTTGAGGAATCTCAGATGTGATGTCTTGGATATCGTTGAATCGCATGCTGAATAAGGAACTATCCTCAGAGAAACCTGCAGAGAAGCCTTCTCAGAAACTTCTTTGTTGTGGGTGAATTCAGCCCACAGATGTCCATCATTGTTTCCACTGAGAAACTTGCTAGCAGAGTTTTCGCAGAATCTGCAATAGGACACACGGTGGCGCTCCAAGACCACAAATAACCTCGTCTTACTAAAGTGGGAAGCTTTCTGAGAAACCGCTTTGTGATGTGTGAATTCAACTCACTAAGTTGCAGCTGTATTTCGTGGGGCCGTGGCCTAGCCCTATTTGTGTGGAATCTGAGAACAGATATTCCCGATCCCTTTGAAACAATGGGGCCAATGGAAACATCTTCCAATAAAAATGAGAAAGAAGCTTTCTGAGAAACTTCTTTCTGATCTGTGAGTTCATCTCACAGAGTTACCACCTCTGCCCAAAGAAGCAGATGGCTAACACTCTGTTCGTGTAATCTGCAAAATGATATTTGGGAGCCTATTGGGGCCCATGGTGATAAAGGAATTATCCTCACATAATAACTAAAGAGAAGCTTTCTGAGAAACTGCATTGCCATGTGTGAATGCAACTCACAGAGTTATACGTTTCTCTTCAGTGATCAGTTTGTTAGCACAGTTTTCTGGAAATCTGCAATTAGATACTTCACAGCGCAATGAACATTACAGTGACAAAGTAAATTTCCACAGATGAAAACTAGAAAGAAGCTTTCTTAGAAACTTCTTGGTGATGTGTGAATTCATCTCACAGAGTTACACTTATGTTTCGTGGAGCAGTCCATTAACACTGTCTTTGGGGAATCTGAGAAGGGCTTCTTTGGATCACATTGAGGCCTACGCTGATAAAGGAAATTTCATCCGTTCAAAAGGTGAAAGAAGCTTTCTGAGAAACTTCTTTCTGATCTGTGAGTTCATCTCACAGAGTTACAACCTCTGCCTCAAGAAGCAGTTTGCTAACACGCTTTTCGTGGAATCTGCAAAGTGATAATTGGGAGCCTATTGGGGCCCATGGTGATAAAGCAAATATCCTCACATAATAACTAAAGAGAAGCTTTCTGAGAAACTGCATTGCCATGTGTGAATGCAACTCACAGAGTTACACGTTTCTCTTCAGTGATCAGTTTGTTAGCACAGTTTTCTGGAAATCTGCAATTAGATACTTCCTAGCGCAATGAACATTACAGTGACAAAGGAAATATCCACAGATGAAAACTAGAAAGAAGCTTTCTTAGAAACTTCTTGGTGATGTGTGAATTCATCTCACAGAGTTACACTTATGTTTCGTGGAGCAGTCCATTAACACTGTCTTTGGGGAATCTGAGAAGGGCTTCTTTGGATCACATTGAGGCCTACGTTGATAAAGGAAATTTCATCCGTTCAAAACGTGAAAGAAGCTTTCTGATAAACTTCTTTCTGATCTGTGAGTTCATCTCACAGAGTTACAACCTCTGCCTCAGGAAGCAGTTTGCTAACACGCTTTTCGTGGAATCTGCAAAGTGATAATTGGGAGCCTATTGGGGCCCATGGTGATAAAGCAAATATCCTCACATAATAACTAAAGAGAAGCTTTCTGAGAAACTACATTGCCATGTGTGAATGCAACTCACAGAGTTACACGTTTCTCTTCAGTGATCAGTTTGTTAGCACAGTTTTCTGGAAATCTGCAATTAGATACTTCATAGCGCAATGAACATTACAGTGACAAAGGAAATATCCACAGATGAAAACTAGAAAGAAGCTTTCTTAGAAACTTCTTGGTGATGTGTGAATTCATCTCACAGAGTTACACTTATGTTTCGTGGAGCAGTCCATTAACACTGTCTTTGGGGAAACTGAGAAGGGCTTCTTTGGATCACATTGAGGCCTACGCTGATAAAGGATATTTCATCCGTTCAAAACGTGAAAGAAGCTTTCTGAGAAACTTCTTTCTGATCTGTGAGTTCATCTCACAGAGTTACAACCTCTGCCTTAAGAAGCAGTTTGCTAACACTTTTTTGGTGGAATCTGCAAAGTGATATTTGGGAGCCTATTGAGGCCCATGGTGATAAAGGAATTATCCTCACATAATAACTAAGGAGAAGCTTTCTGAGAAACTGCATTGCCATGTGTGAATGCAACTCACAGAGTTACACGTTTCTCTTCAGTGATCAGTTTGTTAGCACAGTTTTCTGGAAATCTGCAATTAGATACTTCATAGCGCAATGAACATTACATGTGACAAAGGAAATTTCCACAGATGAAAACTAGAAAGAAGCTTTCTTAGAAACTTCTTGGTGATGTGTGAATTCATCTCACAGAGTTACACTTATGTTTCGTGGAGCAGTCCATTAACACTGTCTTTGGGGAAACTGAGAAGGGCTTCTTTGGATCACATTGAGGCCTACGCTGATAAAGGAAATTTCATCCGTTCAAAACGTGAAAGAAGCTTTCTGAGAAACTTCTTTCTGATCTGTGAGTTCATCTCACAGAGTTACAACCTCTGCCTCAAGAAGCAGTTTGCTAACACTCTTTTCGTGGAATCTGCAAAGTGATATTTGGGAGCCTATTGGGGCCCATGGTGAAAGGAATTATCCTCACAGAATAACTAAAGAGAAGCTTTGTGAGAAACTGCATTGCCATGTGTGAATGGAACTCACAGAGTTACTCCAGTGTTTTTTGGGGCCGTTTCTTAGGACTGTTTCCGTGGATTCCGAGAAGTGATATTTCAGATAGCTTTGAAGAATAGAAGGAGAAAACTAATATACTCCAAGAGAAAGCGGAACCAAGCTTTCTGCGAAACTGCTTTGTGATATGTGAATTCATTTCACAGTGTTCTATCACCCTTTCTCGGGGGAGTTTCCTAGCTACTCATTTTGAGGAATCTCAGATGTGATGTCTTGGATATCGTTGAATCGCATGCTGAATAAGGAACTATCCTCAGAGAAACCTGCAGAGAAGCCTTCTCAGAAACTTCTTTGTTGTGGGTGAATTCAGCCCACAGATGTCCATCATTGTTTCCACTGAGAAACTTGCTAGCAGAGTTTTCGCAGAATCTGCAATAGGACACACGGTGGCGCTCCAAGACCACAAATAACCTCGTCTTACTAAAGTGGGAAGCTTTCTGAGAAACCGCTTTGTGATGTGTGAATTCAACTCACTAAGTTGCAGCTGTATTTCGTGGGGCCGTGGCCTAGCCCTATTTGTGTGGAATCTGAGAACAGATATTCCCGATCCCTTTGAAAACAATGGGGCCAATGGAAACATCTTCCAATAAAAATGAGAAAGAAGCTTTCTGAGAAACTTCTTTCTGATCTGTGAGTTCATCTCACAGAGTTACCACCTCTGCCCAAAGAAGCAGATGGCTAACACTCTGTTCGTGTAATCTGCAAAATGATATTTGGGAGCCTATTGGGGCCCATGGTGATAAAGGAATTATCCTCACATAATAACTAAAGAGAAGCTTTCTGAGAAACTGCATTGCCATGTGTGAATGCAACTCACAGAGTTATACGTTTCTCTTCAGTGATCAGTTTGTTAGCACAGTTTTCTGGAAATCTGCAATTAGATACTTCACAGCGCAATGAACATTACAGTGACAAAGTAAATTTCCACAGATGAAAACTAGAAAGAAGCTTTCTTAGAAACTTCTTGGTGATGTGTGAATTCATCTCACAGAGTTACACTTATGTTTCGTGGAGCAGTCCATTAACACTGTCTTTGGGGAATCTGAGAAGGGCTTCTTTGGATCACATTGAGGCCTACGCTGATAAAGGAAATTTCATCCGTTCAAAAGGTGAAAGAAGCTTTCTGAGAAACTTCTTTCTGATCTGTGAGTTCATCTCACAGAGTTACAACCTCTGCCTCAAGAAGCAGTTTGCTAACACGCTTTTCGTGGAATCTGCAAAGTGATAATTGGGAGCCTATTGGGGCCCATGGTGATAAAGCAAATATCCTCACATAATAACTAAGAGAAGCTTTCTGAGAAACTGCATTGCCATGTGTGAATGCAACTCACAGAGTTACACGTTTCTCTTCAGTGATCAGTTTGTTAGCACAGTTTTCTGGAAATCTGCAATTAGATACTTCATAGCGCAATGAACATTACAGTGACAAAGGAAATATCCACAGATGAAAACTAGAAAGAAGCTTTCTTAGAAACTTCTTGGTGATGTGTGAATTCATCTCACAGAGTTACACTTATGTTTCGTGGAGCAGTCCATTAACACTGTCTTTGGGGAATCTGAGAAGGGCTTCTTTGGATCACATTGAGGCCTACGCTGATAAAGGAAATTTCATCCGTTCAAAACGTGAAAGAAGCTTTCTGAGAAACTTCTTTCTGATCTGTGAGTTCATCTCACAGAGTTACAACCTCTGCCTAAGAAGCAGTTTGCTAACACTTTTTGGTGGAATCTGCAAAGTGATATTGGGAGCCTATTGAGGCCCATGGTGATAAAGCAATTATCCTCACATAATAACTAAAGAGAAGCTTTCTGAGAAACTGCATTGCCATGTGTGAATGCAACTCACAGAGTTACACGTTTCTCTTCAGTGATCAGTTTGTTAGCACAGTTTTCTGGAATCTGCAATTAGATACTTCATAGCGCAATGAACATTACAGTGACAAAGGAAATATTCCACAGATGAAAACTAGAAAGAAGCTTTCTTAGAAACTTCTTGGTGATGTGTGAATTCATCTCACAGAGTTACACTTATGTTTCGTGGAGCAGTCCATTAACACTGTCTTTGGGGAAACTGAGAAGGGCTTCTTTGGATCACATTGAGGCCTACGCTGATAAAGGAAATTTCATCCGTTCAAAACGTGAAAGAAGCTTTCTGAGAAACTTCTTTCTGATCTGTGAGTTCATCTCACAGAGTTACAACCTCTGCCTTAAGAAGCAGTTTGCTAACACTTTTTTGGTGGAATCTGCAAAGTGATATTTGGGAGCCTATTGAGGCCCATGGTGATAAAGGAATTATCCTCACATAATAACTAAGGAGAAGCTTTCTGAGAAACTGCATTGCCATGTGTGAATGCAACTCACAGAGTTACACGTTTCTCTTCAGTGATCAGTTTGTTAGCACAGTTTTCTGGAAATCTGCAATTAGATACTTCATAGCGCAATGAACATTACAGTGACAAAGGAAATTTCCACAGATGAAAACTAGAAAGAAGCTTTCTTAGAAACTTCTTGGTGATGTGTGAATTCATCTCACAGAGTTACACTTATGTTTCGTGGAGCAGTCCATTAACACTGTCTTTGGGGAAACTGAGAAGGGCTTCTTTGGATCACATTGAGGCCTACGCTGATAAAGGAAATTTCATCCGTTCAAAACGTGAAAGAAGCTTTCTGAGAAACTTCTTTCTGATCTGTGAGTTCATCTCACAGAGTTACAACCTCTGCCTCAAGAAGCAGTTTGCTAACACTCTTTTCGTGGAATCTGCAAAGTGATATTTGGGAGCCTATTGGGGCCCATGGTGAAAGGAATTATCCTCACATAATAACTAAAGAGAAGCTTTGTGAGAAACTGCATTGCCATGTGTGAATGAACTCACAGAGTTACGCCAGTGTTTTTTGGGGCCGTTTCTTAGGACTGTTTCCGTGGATTCCGAGAAGTGATATTTCAGATAGCTTTGAAGAATAGAAGGAGAAAACTAATATACTCCAAGAGAAAGCGGAACCAAGCTTTCTGCGAAACTGCTTTGTGATATGTGAATTCATTTCACAGTGTTCTATCACCCTTTCTCGGGGCAGTTTCCTAGCACTCATTTTGAGGAATCTCAGATGTGATGTCTTGGATATCGTTGAATCGCATGCTGAATAAGGAACTATCCTCAGAGAAACCTGCAGAGAAGCCTTCTCAGAAACTTCTTTGTTGTGGGTGAATTCAGCCCACAGATGTCCATCATTGTTTCCACTGAGAAACTTGCTAGCAGAGTTTTCGCAGAATCTGCAATAGGACACACGGTGGCGCTCCAAGACCACAAATAACCTCGTCTTACTAAAGTGGGAAGCTTTCTGAGAAACCGCTTTGTGATGTGTGAATTCAACTCACTAAGTTGCAGCTGTATTTCGTGGGGCCGTGGCCTAGCCCTATTTGTGTGGAATCTGAGAACAGATATTCCCGATCCCTTTGAAAACAATGGGGCCAATGGAAACATCTTCCAATAAAAATGAGAAAGAAGCTTTCTGAGAAACTTCTTTCTGATCTGTGAGTTCATCTCACAGAGTTACCACCTCTGCCCAAAGAAGCAGATGGCTAACACTCTGTTCGTGTAATCTGCAAAATGATATTTGGGAGCCTATTGGGGCCCATGGTGATAAAGGAATTATCCTCACATAATAACTAAAGAGAAGCTTTCTGAGAAACTGCATTGCCATGTGTGAATGCAACTCACAGAGTTATACGTTTCTCTTCAGTGATCAGTTTGTTAGCACAGTTTTCTGGAAATCTGCAATTAGATACTTCACAGCGCAATGAACATTACAGTGACAAAGTAAATTTCCACAGATGAAAACTAGAAAGAAGCTTTCTTAGAAACTTCTTGGTGATGTGTGAATTCATCTCACAGAGTTACACTTATGTTTCGTGGAGCAGTCCATTAACACTGTCTTTGGGGAATCTGAGAAGGGCTTCTTTGGATCACATTGAGGCCTACGCTGATAAAGGAAATTTCATCCGTTCAAACGGTGAAAGAAGCTTTCTGAGAAACTTCTTTCTGATCTGTGAGTTCATCTCACAGAGTTACAACCTCTGCCTCAAGAAGCAGTTTGCTAACACGCTTTTCGTGGAATCTGCAAAGTGATAATTGGGAGCCTATTGGGGCCCATGGTGATAAAGCAAATATCCTCACATAATAACTAAAGAGAAGCTTTCTGAGAAACTGCATTGCCATGTGTGAATGCAACTCACAGAGTTATACGTTTCTCTTCAGTGATCAGTTTGTTAGCACAGTTTTCTGGAAATCTGCAATTAGATACTTCACAGCGCAATGAACATTACAGTGACAAAGTAAATTTCCACAGATGAAAACTAGAAAGAAGCTTTCTTAGAAACTTCTTGGTGATGTGTGAATTCATCTCACAGAGTTACACTTATGTTTCGTGGAGCAGTCCATTAACACTGTCTTTGGGGAAACTGAGAAGGGCTTCTTTGGATCACATTGAGGCCTACGCTGATAAAGGAAATTTCATCCGTTCAAAACGTGAAAGAAGCTTTCTGAGAAACTTCTTTCTGATCTGTGAGTTCATCTCACAGAGTTACAACCTCTGCCTCAAGAAGCAGTTTGCTAACACGCTTTTCGTGGAATCTGCAAAGTGATAATTGGGAGCCTATTGGGGCCCATGGTGATAAAGCAAATATCCTCACATAATAACTAAAGAGAAGCTTTCTGAGAAACTGCATTGCCATGTGTGAATGCAACTCACAGAGTTATACGTTTCTCTTCAGTGATCAGTTTGTTAGCACAGTTTTCTGGAAATCTGCAATTAGATACTTCATAGCGCAATGAACATTACAGTGACAAAGGAAATTTCCACAGATGAAAACTAGAAAGAAGCTTTCTTAGAAACTTCTTGGTGATGTGTGAATTCATCTCACAGAGTTACACTTATGTTTCGTGGAGCAGTCCATTAACACTGTCTTTGGGGAAACTGAGAAGGGCTTCTTTGGATCACATTGAGGCCTACGCTGATAAAGGAAATTTCATCCGTTCAAAACGTGAAAGAAGCTTTCTGAGAAACGTTCTTTCTGATCTGTGAGTTCATCTCACAGAGTTACAACCTCTGCCTCAAGAAGCAGTTTGCTAACACTCTTTTCTTGGAATCTGCAAAGTGATATTTGGGAGCCTATTGGGGCCCATGGTGATAAAGGAATTATCCTCACATAATAACTAAAGAGAAGCTTTGTGAGAAACTGCATTGCCATGTGTGAATGCAACTCACAGAGTTACGCCAGTGTTTTTTGGGGCCGTTTCTTAGGACTGTTTCCGTGGATTCCGAGAAGTGATATTTTAGATAGCTTTGAAGAATAGAAGGAGAAAACTAATATACTCCAAGAGAAAGCGGAACCAAGCTTTCTGCGAAACTGCTTTGTGATATGTGAATTCATTTCACAGTGTTCTATCACCCTTCTCGGGGCAGTTTCCTAGCACTCATTTTGAGGAATCTCAGATGTGATGTCTTGGATATCGTTGAATCGCATGCTGAATAAGGAACTATCCTCAGAGAAACCTGCAGAGAAGCCTTCTCAGAAACTTCTTTGTTGTGGGTGAATTCAGCCCACAGATGTCCATCATTGTTTCCACTGAGAAACTTGCTAGCAGAGTTTTCGCAGAATCTGCAATAGGACACACGGTGGCGCTCCAAGACCACAAATAACCTCGTCTTACTAAAGTGGGAAGCTTTCTGAGAAACCGCTTTGTGATGTGTGAATTCAACTCACTAAGTTGCAGCTGTATTTCGTGGGGCCGTGGCCTAGCCCTATTTGTGTGGAATCTGAGAACAGATATTCCCGATCCCTTTGAAAACAATGGGGCCAATGGAAACATCTTCCAATAAAAATGAGAAAGAAGCTTTCTGAGAACTTCTTTCTGATCTGTGAGTTCATCTCACAGAGTTACCACCTCTGCCCAAAGAAGCAGATGGCTAACACTCTGTTCGTGTAATCTGCAAAATGATATTTGGGAGCCTATTGGGGCCCATGGTGATAAAGGAATTATCCTCACATAATAACTAAAGAGAAGCTTTCTGAGAAACTGCATTGCCATGTGTGAATGCAACTCACAGAGTTATACGTTTCTCTTCAGTGATCAGTTTGTTAGCACAGTTTTCTGGAAATCTGCAATTAGATACTTCACAGCGCAATGAACATTACAGTGACAAAGTAAATTTCCACAGATGAAAACTAGAAAGAAGCTTTCTTAGAAACTTCTTGGTGATGTGTGAATTCATCTCACAGAGTTACACTTATGTTTCGTGGAGCAGTCCATTAACACTGTCTTTGGGGAAACTGAGAAGGGCTTCTTTGGATCACATTGAGGCCTACGCTGATAAAGGAAATTTCATCCGTTCAAACGTGAAAGAAGCTTTCTGAGAAACTTCTTTCTGATCTGTGAGTTCATCTCACAGAGTTACAACCTCTGCCTTAAGAAGCAGTTTGCTAACACTTTTTGGTGGAATCTGCAAAGTGATATTTGGGAGCCTATTGAGGCCCATGGTGATAAAGGAATTATCCTCACATAATAACTAAGGAGAAGCTTTCTGAGAAACTGCATTGCCATGTGTGAATGCAACTCACAGAGTTACACGTTTCTCTTCAGTGATCAGTTTGTTAGCACAGTTTTCTGGAAATCTGCAATTAGATACTTCATAGCGCAATGAACATTACAGTGACAAAGGAAATTTCCACAGATGAAAACTAGAAAGAAGCTTTCTTAGAAACTTCTTGGTGATGTGTGAATTCATCTCACAGAGTTACACTTATGTTTCGTGGAGCAGTCCATTAACACTGTCTTTGGGGAAACTGAGAAGGGCTTCTTTGGATCACATTGAGGCCTACGCTGATAAAGGAAATTTCATCCGTTCAAAACGTGAAAGAAGCTTTCTGAGAAATTCTTTCTGATCTGTGAGTTCATCTCACAGAGTTACAACCTCTGCCTCAAGAAGCAGTTTGCTAACACTCTTTTCTTGGAATCTGCAAAGTGATATTTGGGAGCCTATTGGGGCCCATGGTGATAAAGGAATTATCCTCACATAATAACTAAAGAGAAGCTTTGTGAGAAACTGCATTGCCATGTGTGAATGCAACTCACAGAGTTACGCCAGTGTTTTTTGGGGCCGTTTCTTAGGACTGTTTCCGTGGATTCCGAGAAGTGATATTTCAGATAGCTTTGAAGAATAGAAGGAGAAAACTAATATACTCCAAGAGAAAGCGGAACCAAGCTTTCTGCGAAAACTGCTTTGTGATATGTGAATTCATTTCACAGTGTTCTATCACCCTTTCTCGGGGCAGTTTCCTAGCACTCATTTTGAGGAATCTCAGATGTGATGTCTTGGATATCGTTGAATCGCATGCTGAATAAGGAACTATCCTCAGAGAAACCTGCAGAGAAGCCTTCTCAGAAACTTCTTTGTTGTGGGTGAATTCAGCCCACAGATGTCCATCATTGTTTCCACTGAGAAACTTGCTAGCAGAGTTTTCGCAGAATCTGCAATAGGACACACGGTGGCGCTCCAAGACCACAAATAACCTCGTCTTACTAAAGTGGGAAGCTTTCTGAGAAACCGCTTTGTGATGTGTGAATTCAACTCACTAAGTTGCAGCTGTATTTCGTGGGGCCGTGGCCATAGCCCTATTTGTGTGGAATCTGAGAACAGATATTCCCGATCCCTTTGAAAACAATGGGGCCAATGGAAACATCTTCCAATAAAATGAGAAAGAAGCTTTCTGAGAAACTTCTTTCTGATCTGTGAGTTCATCTCACAGAGTTACCACCTCTGCCCAAAGAAGCAGATGGCTAACACTCTGTTCGTGTAATCTGCAAAATGATATTTGGGAGCCTATTGGGGCCCATGGTGATAAAGGAATTATCCTCACATAATAACTAAAGAGAAGCTTTCTGAGAAACTGCATTGCCATGTGTGAATGCAACTCACAGAGTTATACGTTTCTCTTCAGTGATCAGTTTGTTAGCACAGTTTTCTGGAAATCTGCAATTAGATACTTCACAGCGCAATGCACATTACAGTGACAAAGTAAATTTCCACAGATGAAAACTAGAAAGAAGCTTTCTTAGAAACTTCTTGGTGATGTGTGAATTCATCTCACAGAGTTACACTTATGTTTCGTGGAGCAGTCCATTAACACTGTCTTTGGGGAATCTGAGAAGGGCTTCTTTGGATCACATTGAGGCCTACGCTGATAAAGGAAATTTCATCCGTTCAAAACGTGAAAGAAGCTTTCTGAGAAACTTCTTTCTGATCTGTGAGTTCATCTCACAGAGTTACAACCTCTGCCTTAAGAAGCAGTTTGCTAACACTTTTTTGGTGGAATCTGCAAAGTGATATTTGGGAGCCTATTGAGGCCCATGGTGATAAAGGAATTATCCTCACATAATAACTAAGAGAAGCTTTCTGAGAAACTGCATTGCCATGTGTGAATGCAACTCACAGAGTTACACGTTTCTCTTCAGTGATCAGTTTGTTAGCACAGTTTTCTGGAAATCTGCAATTAGATACTTCATAGCGCAATGAACATTACAGTGACAAAGGAAATTTCCACAGATGAAAACTAGAAAGAAGCTTTCTTAGAAACTTCTTGGTGATGTGTGAATTCATCTCACAGAGTTACACTTATGTTTCGTGGAGCAGTCCATTAACACTGTCTTTGGGGAAACTGAGAAGGGCTTCTTTGGATCACATTGAGGCCTACGCTGATAAAGGAAATTTCATCCGTTCAAAACGTGAAAGAAGCTTTCTGAGAAACTTCTTTCTGATCTGTGAGTTCATCTCACAGAGTTACAACCTCTGCCTTAAGAAGCAGTTTGCTAACACTTTTTTGGTGGAATCTGCAAAGTGATATTTGGGAGCCTATTGAGGCCAATGGTGATAAAGGAATTATCCTCACATAATAACTAAGGAGAAGCTTTCTGAGAAACTGCATTGCCATGTGTGAATGCAACTCACAGAGTTACACGTTTCTCTTCAGTGATCAGTTTGTTAGCACAGTTTTCTGGAAATCTGCAATTAGATACTTCACTAGCGCAATGAACATTAACAGTGACAAAGGAAATTTCCACAGATGAAAACTAGAAAGAAGCTTTCTTAGAAACTTCTTGGTGATGTGTGAATTCATCTCACAGAGTTACACTTATGTTTCGTGGAGCAGTCCATTAACACTGTCTTTGGGGAAACTGAGAAGGGCTTCTTTGGATCACATTGAGGCCTACGCTGATAAAGGAATTTCATCCGTTCAAAACGTGAAAGAAGCTTTCTGAGAAACTTCTTTCTGATCTGTGAGTTCATCTCACAGAGTTACAACCTCTGCCTTAAGAAGCAGTTTGCTAACACTTTTTTGGTGGAATCTGCAAAGTGATATTTGGGAGCCTATTGAGGCCCATGGTGATAAAGGAATTATCCTCACATAATAACTAAGGAGAAGCTTTCTGAGAAACTGCATTGCCATGTGTGAATGCAACTCACAGAGTTACACGTTTCTCTCAGTGATCAGTTTGTTAGCACAGTTTTCTGGAAATCTGCCAATTAGATACTTCACTAGCGCAATGAACATTACAGTGACAAAGGAAATTTCCACAGATGAAAACTAGAAAGAAGCTTTCTTAGAAACTTCTTGGTGATGTGTGAATTCATCTCACAGAGTTACACTTATGTTTCGTGGAGCAGTCCATTAACACTGTCTTTGGGGAAACTGAGAAGGGCTTCTTTGGATCACATTGAGGCCTACGCTGATAAAGAAATTTCATCGTTCAAAACGTGAAAGAAGCTTTCTGAGAAACTTCTTTCTGATCTGTGAGTTCATCTCACAGAGTTACAACCTCTGCCTTAAGAAGCCAGTTTGCT
This sequence comes from Rhinopithecus roxellana, assembly GCF_007565055.1. NCBI lineage: Eukaryota > Metazoa > Chordata > Mammalia > Primates > Cercopithecidae > Rhinopithecus > Rhinopithecus roxellana. Next base: position 25,383 of record NW_022143358.1, read on the forward strand.
AACACTTTTTGGTGGAATCTGCAAAGTGATATTTGGGAGCCTATTGAGGCCCATGGTGATAAGGAATTATCCTCACATAATAACTAAGAGAAGCTTGCTGAGAAACTGCATTGCCATGTGTGAATGCAACTCAACAGAGTTACACGTTTCTCTTCAGTGATCAGTTTTGTTAGCACAGTTTTCTGGAAATCTGCAATTAGATACTTCATAGCGCAATGAACATTACAGTGACAAAGGAAATTTCCACAGATGAAAACTAGAAGAAGCTTTCTTAGAAACTTCTTGGTGATGTGTGAATTCATCTCACAGAGTTACACTTATGTTTCGTGGAGCAGTCCATTAACACTGTCTTTGGGGAAACTGAGAAGGGCTTCTTTGGATCACATTGAGGCCTACGCTGATAAAGGAAATTTCATCCGTTCAAAACGTGAAAGAAGCTTTCTGAGAAACTTCTTTCTGATCTGTGAGTTCATCTCACAGAGTTACAACCTCTGGCCTTAAGAAGCAGTTTGCTAACAGCTTTTTGGTGGAATCTGCAAAGTGATAATTTGGGAGCCTATTGAGGCCCATGGTGATAAAGGAAATTATCCTCACATAATAACTAAGAGAAGCTTTCCTGAGAAACTGCATTGCCATGTGTGAATGCAACTCACAGAGTTACACGTGTCTCTTCAGTGATCAGTTTGTTAGCACAGTTTTCTGGAAATCTGCAATTAGATACTTCCTAGCGCAATGAGACATTACAGTGACAAGGAAATATCCACAGATGAAAACTAGAAAGAAGCTTTCTTAGAAACTTCTTGGTGATGTGTGAATTCATCTCACAGAGTTACACTTATGTTTCGTGGAGGCAGTCCATTAACAACTGTCTTTGGGGAAACTGAGAAGGGCTTCTTTGGATCACATTGAGGCCTACGCTGATAAAGGATATTTCAATCCGTTCAAAACGTGAAAGAAGCTTTCTGAGAAACTTCTTTCTGATCTGTGAGTTCATCTCACAGAGTTACAACCTCTGCCTTAAGAAGCAGTTTGCTAACACTTTTATTGGTGGAATCTGCAAAGTGATATTTGGGAGCCTATTGGGGCCCATGGTGATAAAGGAATTATCCTCACATAATAACTAAAGAGAAGCTTTCTGAGAAACTGCATTGCCATGTGTGAATGCAACCTCACAGAGTTACACGTTTCCTTCAGTGATCAGTTTGTTAGCACAGTTTTCTGGGAATCTGCAATTAGATACTTCATTAGCGCAATGACATTACAGTGACAAAGGAAATATCCACAGATGAAAACTAGGAAAGAAGCTTTCTTAAGAAACTTCTTGGTGAATGTGTGAATTCATCTCACAGAGTTACACTTATGTTTCGTGGAGCAGTCCCTTAACACTGTCTTTGGGGAAAACTGAGAAGGCTTCTTTGGATCACATTGAGGCCTACGCTGATAAAGGAAATTTCATCCGTTCAAACGTGAAAGAGCTTTGCTGAGAAACTTCTTTCTAATCTGTGAGTGGAGTTCATCTCAACAGAGTTTACAACCGTCTGCCTAAGAAGAAGTTTGCTAGCACTTTTTGGTAGGGAATCTGCAAAGTCGATATTTGGGAGCCTATTGTAGGCCATGGTGATAAAGGATTATCCTCACATAATAACTAAGGAGAAGCTTTCTGAGAAACTGCATTGCCATGTGTGATGCAACTCACAGAGATACACGTTTCTCTTCAGTGATCAGTTGTTAGCACAGTTTTCTGGAAATCTGCAATTAGATACTTCATAGCGCAATGAACATTACTGTGAAAGGAAATTTCCACAGATGAAAACTAGAAAGAAGCTTCTTAGAAACTTCTTGGTGATGTGTGAATTCATCTCACAGAGTTACACTTATGTTTCGTGGAGCAGTCCATTAACACTGTTTGGGGAAACTGAGAAGGGCTCTTTGGATCAATTGAGGCCTACGCTGATAAAGGAAATTTCCATCCGTTCAAACGTGAAAGAAGCTTTCTGAAAAACTTCTTTCTGATCTGTGAGTTCATCTCACAGAGTTACAACCTCTGCCTCAAGAAGCAGTTTGCTAACACTCTTTTCGTGGAATCTGCAAAGTGATATTTGGGAGCCTATTGGGGCCCATGTTGAAAGGAATTATCCTCACAGACTAACTAAAGAGAAGCTTTGTGAGAAACTGCATTGCCATGTGTGAATGGAACTCAAGAGTTAC
>NW_022143359.1:0-29201 GCF_007565055.1 Rhinopithecus roxellana
ATATACGTATAAAATATAGATATAATTATATAGTCATAAAATATAGATATAATAGATATAATAGAATAGGTATAAAATAAAGGTATAATAGATATAATTATAAAATATAAATCTATAGATATAATAGATATAGGTATTAAATATACATATAAGAAATATGTTATAAAATATACTTAGACATACGTAAAAAATATAGATATAATAGAAATAATAGATATAGTTAAATACAGACAAAATAGACATAATAGATATAGTAATAATATAGACATAAAAGATATAATAGAAAATAGTAAAAAATATAGACATAATAGATATAGTATAAAATATAGACATAATAGACATAACATATATAGGTATAATATAGATATAGTAGATATAATAGATATAGTTATAAAATATAGCCGTCCTAGATATAAAAGATATAGGTATAAAATATAGACATAATAGATATAATAGATACAGGTATAAAATATAGACATAATAGATATAGGTATAAAATATAGACATAATAGATATAGGTATAAAATATAGACATAATAGATATATTAGATTTAGGTATAAAATATAGACGTAATAGATGAAGGTATAAAATATAGATATAATAGATATAATAGATATACGTATAACATATAGATATATTTGATATAGTCATAAAATGTAGATATAATAAAGGAATAAAATATAGATAAAATACATAAAATTATAAAATATAAATCTAATAGATATAATAGATATAGGTATTAAATATAGATATAAGAAATATTGGTACAAAATATAGTTAAAAAAGATAAAAGTGTAAAAAATAGATATAATAGATATCATAGATAGAGTTATAAAATACAGACGTAATAGATATAGTAGATATAGTTACAAAATATTGACATAATAAATATAATAGATAAATTTATACAATATAGATATAATAGACATAATAAATATTGGTACAAAATATAGACATAATAGATATAAGAGACATAGGTATAAAATATAGACATAATACATATAATAGATATAGGTATAAAATATAGACATAGATATAATTGATACAGGTTTAAAATATAGACACGATAGATACAATAGATATAGACATAAGAGATATAAGAGATATTGGTATAAAATACAGACATAATAGATATAGCAGATATAGGTATACAATATAGACATAATTGATATAATAGTTGTAGGTATAATATATAGACATCATAGATATAATATATATATATAAAAATTATAGACATAATAGGTGTAATAGATATAGGTATAAAATACAGACATAATAGATATAATACATATAGGTATAAAATATAGACATAATAGATGTAATAGATATAGGTACAAAATATAGACATAATAGATATAGGAGTAAAATAGAGACATCATAGATATATTAGATAAAGGTACGAAATACAGATATAATAGATATAGGTATAAAATAAAGATATAATAGATATAATAGATAAAGTTATAAAATATAGATATAGGTAAAAAATATAGATAAAATAGATATAATAGATATACGTATAAAATATAGATATATTTGATATAGTCATAAAATATAGATATAATAGATATAGGAATAAAACATAGATATAATAGATATAATTATAAAATATAAATCTAATAGATATAATTGATATGGGTATAAAATATAGATATAAGAAATATAGGTATAAAATATAGTTCCAAAAGATATAGTTATAAAAAATAGATAGATATAACAGAGGTATAAAATATAGACATAATAGATATAATAGATAGAGTAATAAAATACAGACATAATAGATATAAAAGATATAGTTACACAATATAGATATAATAGACATAATAGATATTGGTAAAAATATAGACATAATAGATATAATAGATATAGGTGAAAAATATAGATATAGTGATATAATAGATATAGGCATAACATATAGACATAATAGATATAATAGATATAGGTATAAAATATAGACCTAAGAGATATAATAGATATAGGTATAAAATATAGACATAATATATATAATAGATATAGGTATAAAATATAGACATAATAGGTACTATAGATATAGACATAATACATATAATAGATATAGGTATAAAATATAGACATAATAGATATAATAGATATAGGCATGAAATTTAGACATAATAGATATAGGTATAAAATATTGACATAATAGATATAATAGATACAGGTATAAAATATACACATAATAGATATAATAGTTATAGGTATAAAATATAGACATTATAGATATAGTAGATATAGGTGTAAAATATAGACATATTAGATATAATAGATAGAGGTATAATATATAGACATAATAGATATAAGAGAGGAATAAATTATAGACGTAATAGACATAATAGATAGAGGTATAAAATATAGACAGAATAGATGTAATAAATAGAGGTATAAAATATAGACATAATAGATATAGGTATAAAATATAGATATAATAGATATAATAGATACAGGTATAAAATATAGACATAATAGATATAATAGATATAGGTATGAAATATAGACATAATAGATAAATGTATAAAATATAGACAGAATAGTTATAATAAATATAGGTATAAAATATAGACGTTATGCATATAGGTATAAATTACAGACATAATAGATATAATAGATATAGTTGTAAAATATAGACAAAATAGTCATAATAGATAGAGGTATAAAATATAGACATAATAGATACAGGTATAAAATATAGATATAATAAATATAATATGTAAAAGTATAAAATATAGATATACTAGATAAAGGTATAAAATATACATATAATAGATATAGGTATAAAATATACATAAAATAGATATTGTTAAAAAATATAAATATTATAGATATAATAGATATTGTTGTACAATGAAGATAAAATAGATATAGGTATAAAATTTAGATAAAATAGATATAATAGTTGTAGGTATAAAATATACATAAAACAGACATAACAGATATAGGTATAAAATATAGACATACTAGATAAAACAGATTTAGGTAAAAAATATAGACATAATAGATATAATAGATATAGATATTAAATATACACATAATAGGTAAGATAGATATAGGTATAAAATATAGACATAATAGATATAAGAGATAGTGTTATGAAACATAGACATAATATATATAATAAAGGTTTTAAACCATAGACATAATAGATATAATGGATATAGGTATAAAAAATAGACATAATAGTTATAATAGATAGAGTTATAAAATACAGACATAATAGATATATTAGATATCGATATTAAATATAGATATAATAGATATAATAGATACAGTTATAAAGTGTAGACAAAATAGACATAATATATCGAGGTATAAAATATAGACATAATAGATATAGGCATAAAATATAGATATAATAGATATAATAGATAGAGGTATAAAATATTGACATAATAAATATAACAGATATAGGTATAAAATATAGACATAATAGATATAATAGATATAGGTATTAAATATAGATATAATAAATATAGGTATAAATATAGATATAATAAATATAATATGTCCAGGTATAATATATAGATAAAATAGATATAGGTATAAAATATACATATAATAGATATAGGTATAAAATATAGATATAATTGACACAGTTATAAAATGTAAACATTATAGATATAATAGATATAGGTATAAAATATAGATATAATAGATACAGGTATAAAATATAGAAAAAATAGATATAATAGTTATAGGTATAAAATATACATAAAAAAGATATAATAGATATAGGTATAAAATATAGACATTTTCGATGAAATAGATATAGGTATAAAATAGAGACATAATAGATATAATAGACATAGGTATAAAATATAGATAAAATATATATAATAGTTTTAGGTATAAAATATACATAAAATAGATATAATAGATATAAGTATAAAATATAGACATAGAAGATAAAATAGATATAGGTATAGCATATAGACATAATAGATATACGTATAAAAGATAGACATAATAGATATAATAGATATAGGTATAAAATATAGACATAATATATATAGGTATAAAATATAGACATAATTGGTATAATAGATATAGGTATAAAATATAGACATAAAAGATATAATAGATATAGGTATAAAATATAGATATAACAGATATAATAGAGAGGCATAAAATATAGACACAATATATAATAGATAGAGGTATAAAATATATACATAATAGATATAATTGATAGAGGTATAAAATATAGACACAATAGATATAATAGAGGTATAAAATATAGACATAATAGATATAACAGATATAGGTATAAAATATAGACATAATAGATATAATGGATAATGTTAAAAAATATACACATAATAGATATAATAAATATAGGTATAAATATAGACATAATAGATGTAATAGATATAGGTATGAAATATACACATAATAGTTATAATAGATATAGGTATAAAATATAGACATAATAGATATAGGTATTAAATATAGACATAATAGATATAATAGAAATAGGTATAAAATATAGACATAATAGATATAATAGATATAGGTATCAAATATACACATAATAATAGTAATAGATATTGGTATAAAATATAGACATAATAGATATAGGTACAATGTATAGACATAATGGTTATAATAGATATAGGTATGAAATATATACATAATACATATAATAGGTATAGGTTTAAAATAAAGACATAATAGATATAATAGATATAGGTATAAGATATAGACATAATAGATATAATAGATATAGGTATAAAATACAGACATAATACCTTTAATAGACATAGGTATAAAACATGGATATAATAATTATAATAGATACAGGTATAAAATACAGACATAGTAGATATAATAGGTATTGGTATAAAATATAGACATAATAGATATAATAGATATAGATATAAAATATAGACATAATAGATATAAGAGATATAGGTATAAAATATGGACATAACAGATATAGGTATTAAATACAGACATAATACATATAAGACATATACGTATAAGATATAGACATAATAGATATAATAGATATAGAATATAGAAATAATAGATATAATAGGTATAGGTATGAAATATAGACATAATAGTTATAATAGATATATGTATAAGATATAGACAAAGTAGACACAATAGATATAAGTATAAAATATAGACATAATAGATATAGTAGATACAGATATAAAATATAGACATAATAAATATAGGTATAAAATATAGACATATTAGATATAATAATTATAAGTATAAAATATAGCCATAATATATATAATAGATATAGGTATAAAATATAGACATAATACATATAATAGATAAAGGTATAAAATATACACATAATATAGGTATAAAATAGAGACATAATAGATATAATAGATATAGGTATAAAATATAGATATAATAGATATAGGTTTAAGATATAGACATAATAGACATAATAGATATAGATATAAAATATAGACATAATAATTATAATAGATATAGGTATAAAATATAGACATAATAGATATAGGTACAAAATATAGATATAATGCTTATAGTAGATATACGTATGAAATATAAACATAATAGATATAATAAGTATAGGTTTAAAATGAAGACATGATAGACATAATAGCTATAGGTATAAAATATAGACATAATACATATAATAGATTTAGGTATAAAATAGAGACATAAAATATAAAATAGACACAGGTATAAAATATTGACATAATAGAAATAGGTATAAAATATAGACATAATGGATATAAAAGATATAGGTATAAAATATAGATAGATATAGGTATAAAATACAGACACAATTGATATAATAGATACAGGTATAAAATAGAGACATAATAGATATAATAGATATAGGTATAAAATATAAACATAATAGATATAATAGATATAGGTATAAAATATAGATATAATAGATATAGGTATAAAACATAGACAAAATAGATATAATTGTTATAGGTATAAAATATAGACTTAATAGATATAGGTGTAAAATATAGACACAATAGATTTAATAGATATAGTTACAAAACATAGACGAGATAGATGTAACACACATAGGTATAAAATACAGACATAATAGATAAAATAGATATAGGTATAAAATATAGACATAAGAGATATAGGTATAAAATATAGACACAGATATAATAGATATAGGTATAAAATATAAACATAATAGATATAATAGAGACGGGTATAAAATATAGACGTAATAGATATAATAGGTATAGGTGTAAAATATAGACATAGTAGATATAATAGATATAGGTATAAAACATAGACATAATGGATATAATAGATATCGGTATAAAATATAGACATAATGGATATAGGTATAAAATATAGACAAAATAGATATGGCTATAAAATATAGACATAGATATAATAGATATAGGTAGAAAATATAAACATAATAGATATAATAGAAATGGTTATAAAATATTGACGTAATAGATATAATAGATATAAGGTGTAAAATATAGACACAGTAGATATAATAGATATAGGGATAAAATATAGTCATAATGGATATAATAGATATAGGTATTAAATATGGACATAATAGATATAATATATATAGGTATTAAATATAGACATAATTGATATAGATATAAAATATAGTTTTAATACATAGAATAGATAGAGGTATAAAATATAGACATAATAGATATAGGTATAAAATATATACATAATAGATAAAAGAGATATAGTTTTAAAATATAGACATAATAGCTATAATAGATATACTTATAAAATATAGACATAATAGATATAATATATATAGGAATAAAATATAGGCATAATAGACATAGTAGATATAGGTATAAAATATAGACAAAATAGATATAATAGATATAGGTATAAAATATAGGCATAATAGACATAATTTATAGAGGTATAAAATATAGACATAATAGATATAATTGATAGAGTTATAAAATATAGACATAATAGATAGAGGGATAAATATAGACATAATAGATAAAATAAATATAGGTATTAAGTATAGACATAATAGATATAGGTATAAAATACAGACATAATACATATAATAGATACAGGTGTTAAACAGACATAATAGATATAGGTTTAAAACATAGACGTAATAGATATATTGGATAGAGTTATAAAATATAGACATAATAGATATAATAGATAGAGGGAGAAAATACAGACATAATAGATATAATAGATATGGTTATAAAATACAGACATAATAGATATAATAAATATAGGTATAAAATATAGACATAATAGATATAATGGATATAGGTATAAAATATAGACGTAATAGATATAGGTAAAAAATATAGACATAATAGATATAATAGATATAGGTATAAAATATAGACGTAATAGATATAGGTATAAAATATAGACATAATAGATATAATAGATGTAGGTATGAAATATAGACATAATAGATATAAAGATATAGGTATAAATTATAGACATAATAGGTATAATAGATATAGGTATAAAATATAGACATAATAGATATAATAGATATAGGTATAAAATATAGATATAAGAGATATAGGTAAAAAATATAGACCTAATAGATATAATAGGTATAGGTATAAAATATACACATAATAGATATAGGTATAATATATAGACAGAATAGATACACCAGATATAGTTATGCAATCTAGAAATAATAGTTATAATAGATATAGTTATAAAATATAGACATAATGGGTATAGGTGTAAAATACAGACATAAAAGATATAATAGATATAGGTGTAAAATATAGACATAAAAGATATAGTCTATATAGATATAAAATGTAGACATAATAGAGATAGGTATAAAAAATAGATATAATAGATGCAGGTATAAAATATAGACATCATATATATGATAGATGTAGGTATAAAATATAGGCATAATAGATATAATAGATATAGGTAAAAAATATAGACAGAATTGATATAATAGACATAGGTTTAAAATATAGACAAAGTAGATATAATAGATACAGGTGTAAAATATAGATATAATAGATATAGGTATGAAATACAGACATAATAGATATAATGGAAATACGCATAAAATATAAATATAATAGATATAGGTATAATATTTAGACATAATAGAAATAATAGGTATAGGTATAAAATATAGACATAATAGATATAGGTATAAAATAAAGACATAATAGATAAAATAGATATAGTTATAAAATATAGACATAATAGATATATGTATAAAATATAGACACAAAGATATAATTGTTATACGTATAAAATATACTCAGAATAGATATAATAGATATAGGTGTAAAATATAGACATAATAGATATAGATATAAAATATAGAAATAATATATATAATGGATATAGTTATAAAATATAGACATAATATATAGTTATATAATATAGACATAATAGATATAATAGATATAGGTGTAAAATATAGACATATAGTTATAAAATATACACATAATAGTTATAATAGATATAAGTATAAAATATAGACATAATACATATAGGTATAATATTTAGACATAATAGATATAACAGATACAGGTATAAAATATAGATATAATAGATATAGGTATACAATACAAACATAATAGATATAATAGATATAGGTATAAAATAGAGACATAATAGATTTAATAGATATAGGTATAAAATATAGACATAATAGATATAATAGATATAGGTATAAAATATAGACATAATAGATATAGGTATAAAATATAGACATAATATAATAGATATAGGTATACAATATACATATAATAGATATAATTATGAAATATAAATATAATAGATATAATAGATAAAGGTATAAAATATAAATATAATAGATATCGGTATAAAATATAGTTATAATAGATATAGGTATAAAATATAGATATAATAGATATAATAGATATAGGTATAAAATATAGACATAATAGATATAAAAGTTATAGGTAACAAATATAGACATAATAGATATAATAGATATAGATATACAATACAGGCATAAAAGATATAATAGATATAGGTATAAAATATAGACATAATAAATATAATAGATATAGGTATAAAATATAGACATAATTGATATAATAGATATAGGTATGAAATATACACGTAATAGATATATGTATAAAATATAGACATCATAGATATAATAGATATAGGTATAAAATATAGACATAATAGATATAGGTATAAAATATAGACATAATAGATATAATAGATATAGGTATAAAATATAGACATAATAGATATAGGTGTAAAATATAGACATAATAGATATAGTATAATATTTTGACATAATAGATATAATAGATATTGGTAACATAGATATAGATATAATGGATATAGGTATCAAATATAGACATAATAGATATAGGTATAAAATATAGATATAGTAGATATAATAGATATAGGTATTAAATATAGACATAATAGATATAATAGATATAGGAATAAAATATAGACATAACAGATATAATAGATAAAGATATAATATATAGTCATAATGGATATTATAGATATTGGCATAAATTATAGACATAATAGATACAGGTATAAAGTAGAGACACAATACATATAATAGATATAGGTATAAAATATAGACATAATATATTCAATAGATATAGGTATACAATATAGGCATAATAGATATAATAGATGTAGGTTTAAAATATAGACATAATAGATATAAGAAATATAGTTATAAAATAGAGACATAATAGATTTGATAGATATAGGTATAAAATATAGACATAATAGATATAATAGATAAAGGTATAAAATATAGATATAATAGATATAGTTATAAAATATAGATATAATAGATATAATAGATATATGTATAAAATATAGATATAATTGATATAGTCATAAAATATAGATATAATATATATAATAGATATAGGTATAAAATATAAATATAATAGATACAATTATAAAGTATAAACCTAATATATATAGTAGATATAGGTATTAAATATAGATATAAGAAATATAGGTATAAAATATTGTTATAATAGATATAGGTGTAAAATATAGACTTAATATATATAATAGATATAGGTATAAAATATAGACATAATAGATATGGGTATAAAATATAAACATAATAAATATAAGAGATATAGGTATAAAATATAGACATAAGAGATATAATAGATATAGGTATAAAATATAGACATAATAGATATAAAATATATATGTATAAAACTGAGACATAATAGATTTGATAGATATAGGTATAAAATATAGACATAATAGAAATAATAGATATAGGTATAAAATATAGACATAATAGATACACGTATGAAATATACACATAGTTGATATAATAGATATAGGTATAAAATATAGACAAAATGCATATAGATATAAAATATAGACATAATCGATATGATAGATATAGATATAAAATATAGACATAGTAGATATAATAGATATAGGCATAAAATATAGACATAATAGATAAAATAGATACAGGTACAAACTATAGATACAATAGACATAGGTATAAAATATAGACATAATACGTATAATAGATATATGTATTAAAAATTGATAAAAAAGATACAGGTATAAAATGTAGACAATAGACATAATAGATATAGGAATGAAATATAGATATAATCGATAAAATTATACAATATAATTATAATAGATATGATACATACAGCAAAAATATATAGATACAATGGATATAGGTATAATTTTTGGTTAAAATAGATATAAATATAAAATACTGATATAATAGATAAAATAGATATAGGCATAAAATATAGACATAATGGACATGAGAGATATATGTATAAAATATAGATATAATAGATATAATGGATATAGGTATAAAATATAGATATAATAGATATAGGTATAAAATATAAACCTAATACATATAATCGCCACAGGTATAAAATATAGACATAACAGATATAGGTATAAAGATTAGACATAATAGATATAATAGATATAGGTATAAAATATAGACATAATACATACAATAGATATATGTATAAAATATAGACATAATAGATATAACAGATATAGGTATAAAAAATAGACATAATAGATATAACAAATATAGGTATAAAATATAGACATAATAGATTTAACAAATATAGGTATAAAATAGAGACATAATAAATTTGATAGATATAGGTATAAAAAATAGACATAATCGATATAATAGACAAAGCTATAAAATACAGACATAATGGATATAATAGATATAGGTAAAAAATATAGACATAAGAGGAATAATAGATATAGGTATAAAACATAGACATAATAAAAATAATCGATACAGGTATAAAGTATAGACATAATAGATATAGGTATATAGTATAGACGTAATAGATAAAATAGATATCGGTATACAATATAAACATAATACATACAAAAGATATAGGTATAAAATATAGACATAATCGATACAATAGATATAGGTATAAAATATAGACACAATGGATATAAAAGATAAAGGTATCAAATACAGACATAATAGATATATATAGGCATAAAATATAGATATAATAGATATGATAGATATAGGTTTAAAATATAGACATAATAGACATAGGTATAAAATATAGACATTATACATATAATAGATGTAGGTACAAAATACAGACATAATAGATATAACAGATACAGGTACAAAATGTAGATATAATAGTTGTAGGTATAAAATATAAATATAATAAATATAATAGATATAAGTAAAGAATAAACATATAATGGATATAGGTATAAAATATGGTTATAATAGATATAGGTATAAAATATGGATATAATAGATATAATAGACATAGGCATAAGATATAGACATAATAGGTATAGGTATAAAATATAGACAGAATAGATACAACAGACAGACATACAATATAGAGATAATAGTTATAATAGATATTGGTATAAAATATAGAGATAATAGGTATAGGTATAAAATACAGACATAAAAGATATAATACATATAGGTGTAAAATATAGACATAATAGATATACTAGATATAGGTATAACATATAGACATAATAGAGATAGGTATAAAATATAGATATAATAGATACAGGTATAAAATATAGACATAATAAATATGATAGATATAGGTATAAAATATTGACATAGTAGATATAATAGATATAGGTAAAAAATATAGACAGAATAGATATAATATACATAGGTATAAATAAAGACAAAATAGATATAATAGATAGAGGTGTAAAATACAGATATAATAGATATAGGTATTAAATGTAGACATAATAGTTATAATAGATGGAGATATAAATATAGACATAGTAGATATAATACATATAGGTTTGAAATATAGACATAATGAATATAATAGATGTGGTAAAAAAATAGACACATAATAGACATAATATAGGTATAAAATATATACATAATTGATACAATAGTTATAGGTATAAAATATAGACATAATAGATATAATAAATATAGGTATAAAATATAGACATAATAGATATAATAGATATAGGTATAAAATATACACATAATAGATATAATGGATATAGGTATAAAATATAGACATAATAGATGTAGGTATAAAATATAGACATAATAGATATACTAGATATACGTATAAAATATAGACATAATAGGTATAGCTATAAAATATAGACATAATAGATATAATAGATATAGGTATAAAATATAGACATAGTAGATATAGGTATAAAATATATACATAATAAATATAATAGAAATAGTTATAAAATATAGACATAATAGATATAATCGATATAGGTATCAAATATAGACATAATAATTATAATAGATATAGGTATAAAACATAGACATAATAGATATAGGTATAAATTATAGATATTATGGTTATAATAGATATAGGTATGAAATATAGACATAAGAGATATAATAGGTATTGGTATCAAATATAGACATAATAGATATAATAGATATATGTATAAGATATAGACATAATAGATATAATAGATATAGGTACAAAATATAGACATAATAGATATAGGTATAAAATACAGACATAATACATATAGGTATAAAATATAGGCATAATAGATATAATAGATATAGGTATAAAATATAGACATAGTAGATATAATAGATATAGGCATAAAATAAACATAATCGATATAATAGATATAGGTATAAAATCTAGACATAATGGATATAATACATATAGGTATAAAATCTAGACATAATAGGTATAATAGATATACGTATAAAATATAGACATAATAGATATAACAGATATAGGTATAAAATGTAGACAGAGCAGATATCATATATATATTTATAAAATGTAGACATAATTGATATAATAGCTATAGGTTTAAAATGCAGATATAATAGGTATAAAGATACAGGTGTAAAATATAGACATAATCGATATAAAAGATATGGGTATAAAATATAAATAAAATAGATATAGGTATAAAATACAGACATAACAGATATAAGAGATATACGTATAAAATATAGTCACAATAGATATAGCTATAAAATGTGGACATTGTAGATATAATATAGGTATAAAATAAAGACATAATATATAGAATAGATATAGGTATAAAATAGAGATATAATGGATATAGGTATCAAATATAGATATAATGGTTATAGGTATAAAACAGATATTGGGGATATAATATATATAGGTATAAAATATAGACATAATAGATATAATAGATATAGGTATAAAACATAGACATAATAGATATAGATATAAAATATAGACATAATTTTTATAATAGATATAGGTATAACATATAGACATAATAGATATAGGTATAATATTTACACATAATAGATATAATAGATATAGGTATAAAGTATACACATAATAGATAAAATAGATATAGATATAATATTTATAATAGATATAGGTATAAAATATGCACATAATATATATATAAGTATAAAATATAGACATAACGGTTATAATAGATATTGGTATGAAATATAGACATAATAGATATAACAGGTATAGGTATAAAATATAGACATAATAGATATAATAGATATATGTATAAGATATAGACATAATAGATATAATAGATATAGGTATAAAATGTAGACATAATAGAAATAATAGATATATGTATAAGATATTGTCATGATCGATATAATAGATATAGGTATAAAATATAGACATAATAGATATAATAGATATAGGTATAAAATATAGACATAATAGATTTAATAGATATAGGTATAAAACATTGATATGTTACATATAATAGATATAGGTATAAAATATGGACATAATAGACCTAATAGATATAGGTATAAAATATAGACAGAGTAGATATAATAGATATAGGTATAAATTATAGACATAATAGATGTAATAGATATAGGTGTAAAATATAGACAGAGTAGATATAGTAGATATAGGTATAAAATATAGACATAACAATTTTAATAGTTATAGGTATAAAATACAGACATAATAGATGTAATAGATATAGGAATAAAATACAGACATAATTGAAATAGGTATAAAATATAGACAAAATAGATATAAAATATATAGGTATCAAATATAGAAATAATACATATAATAGATATACATATAAGATATAGACATAATAGATATCGGTATAATATACAGACATAATAGATATAGGTATAAAATATAGACATAGATATAATAGATATAGATATAAAATATAAACATAATAGATATAATAGAGATGGGTATAAAATATAGACGTAATAGATATAGGTATAAAATATAGACATAATAGATATAATAGAAATAGGTATAAAATATAGACATAATTGATATAGTAGATATAGGTATCAAATATAGACATACCAATTATAATAGATATAGGTATAAAATATAGACATAATAGATATAGGTATAAAATAAAGACCAAATAGATGTAATAGATATAGGTATGAAATATACACAGAGTAGATATAATAGATATAGGTATAAAATATAGACATAACTGGTATAAAAATATAGGTATGAAATATAGACATAATAGATATAGGTATAAAATATACACATAATAGATATAATAGATATATGTAAAAGATATAGACATAATAGGTATAATAGATATAGGTATAAAATATAGACATAATAGATATAATAGATATATGTATAAGATATAGACATTATCGATGTAATAGATATAGGTATCAAATATAGACATTATAATTATAATAGATATAGGTATCAAATATTGACATAATGGATATAGGTACAAAGTACAGTCATAATGGGTAGTATAGATATAGGTATGAAATATAGACATAATAGATATAATAGGTATAAGTTTAAAATAAAGACATAGTAGACATAATAGATAAAGCTATAAAATACAGACAGAGTAGATATAATAGATACAGGTATAAATTATAGACATAATAGATATAATAGATAGGTATAAAATATAGACATAATAGATATAGGTATAAAATATAGACATAATAGATTTAATGGATACAGGGATAAAACATTGATATGATAGATATAATAGATATCGGTATAGAATATGGACATAATAGGCATAATAGATATAGGTATAAAATATAGACAGAGTGGATATAATAGATATAGGTATAAATTATAGACATAATAGACATAATAGATATAGGTATAAAATATAGACAGAGTAGATATAATAGATATTGGTATAAAATATAGACATTATAGATATCGGTATAAAATATAGACTTAATAGATATAATAGATATAGGTATATAATATAGACATAACTGGTATAAAAATGCAGGTATGAAATATAGACACAATCGATATAGGTATGAAATATACACATAATTGATATAACAGATATATGTATAAGATATAGACATAATATATATAATAGATATAGGTATAAAATATAGATATAATAGATATAATAGATATAGCTATAAAATACAGACATAGTAGATATAGTAGATATAGGAAGAAAATACAGACGTAACTGAAATAGGTATAAAGTATAGACAAAATAGATGTAAGAGATATAGGTATAAAATATAGACATAATAGATATAATAGATATATGTATAAAATATATACATAATAGATACAATAGATATAGGTATAAAATATAGACATAATAGATATAATAGAGGTATAAAATATAGACATAATAGAAATAATAGATATAGGCATAAAATACAGACATAATAGATATAATACATATAGGTATAAAATGTAGACATAATAGATATAGGTATAAAATATAGACATAATAGTTATATGTATAAAATACAGACATAATAGATATAGATATAAAATATAAATATAATAGATATAATAGATATAGGTATAAAATATAGACATAATCGATATAATACATATAGTTATAAAATATAGACATAGTAGATATAATAGATATAGGTATTAAATATAGACATAAGAGCTATAATAGATATAGGTATGAAATATAGACATAATAGATATAATAGATATAGGTATAAAATATAGACATATTAGATATAATACATATAGTAATAAAATATACACAGAGTAGATATAATTGATATAGGTATAAATATAGACATAATAGATATCGGTATTAAATATAGACATAATAGATATAATAGATATGGGTATAAAATCTAGACATAACTGGTATAAAAATATAGGTATGAAATATAGACATAATAGATATAGGTAAAAAATAGACACATAATAGATTTAATAGATATAGGTATAAAATACAGACATAGTAGATATAGGTATAAAATATAAACATAATAGATATAATAGAGATGGGTATAAAATATAGACGTAATAGATATAATAATTACAGGTGTAAAATATAGACATAGTAGATATAATAGATATAGGTATAAAATATAGACATAATAGATATAATAGAAATAGGTATAAAATATAGACACAATAGGTATAATAGATATAGGTATCAAATATAGACATGATAATTATAATAGATATAGGTAAAAAATATAGACATAATAGATAGAGGTACAAAATATACACATAATGGTTATAATAGATATGGGTATGAAATATACACATAATAGATATAATAGATATAGGTTTAAAATAGAGACATAATAGATATAATAGATAAAGGTATAAAATATACACATAAAAGATATAATATGCATAGTTATAAAATATAGACATAGTAGATATAATAGATATGGGTATAAAAAACAGACATAATAGATATAATAGATATAAGTATAAAATATACACATAATCGATATATGTATAAAACACAGAAAATATAAATATAACAGATATAGGTATGAAATATAGACATAAGTGGTATAAAAATGTAGGTATGAAATACAGACATAATAGATATAGGTATAAAAATACACATAATAGATATAATAGATATATGTATAAGATACAGACATAATAGATGTAATAGATATAGGTATATAGTAAAGACATAATAGATATAATAGATATAGGTGTAAAATACAGACATAATAGATATAGGAATAAAACACAGACATAATTGAAATAGGTTTAAAAAATACACAAAATAAATATAATAACTATAGGTATAAAATATAGACATAATAGATATAATAAATATATATGTATAAGATATAGACATAATAGATATAATAGATGTAGGTATGAAATATAGACATAATAGATATAATAGATAGAGGTATAAATTATAGACATAATAGATATAATAGATATAGATATAAAATATAGACATAATAGATATAGGTATAAAATATAAGCATATTAGATATAATAGAAATAGCTAGAAAATATAGACATAATAGATATAATAGACATAGGTATAAAATAAAGACATATTTGATATAATAGATTTAGGAATGATATTTAGACATAATAGATATATTAGATATAGGTATAAAATACAGACATAATAGATATAGGTATTAAATATAGACATAATAGATATAATAGAAATCGGTATAAAATATAGACATAATAGATATAATAGATATAGGTATCAAATATAGACATAAGTATAATAGATATAGGAATAAAATATAGTCATAATAGATATATGTTCAAATATATACATAATGGTTATAATAGATATAGGTATGAAATATAGACATAATTGATATATTAGGTATAGTTTTTAAATAAAGACATAAAAGATATAATAGATATAGTTATAAGATATAGACATAATAGATATAATAGATATAGGTATAAAATATAGACATAAAAGATATAATATCTATAGGTATAAAATACCGACGTAAGAGATATAATAGATATAGGTATAAAATACAGACATAATAGATATAATAGATGTAAATATAAAATATAGACATAATAGACATACGTATGAAATACAGACAAAATAGATATAAGAGATATAGGTATAAAATATAGACATAATAGATATAATAGATATAGGTATAAAATATAGACATAATAGATATAATAGATATAGATATAATATATAGATATTATAGATATCATAGACATAGGTATAAAATATATATATAATAGCTATAGGTATAATATAGAGATATAATAGATATAATAGATATAGGTATAAAGCATAGACATAATAGATATAATAGATATAGGTATAAAATATAAATAAAATAGATATAGGTGTAAAATATAGACCTAACAGATATAATAGATATACGTATAAAATATAGACATAATAGATATAGGAATAAATGTAGACATTATAGATAAAACATAGGTAGAAAACATAGACATAATAGATATAATAGATATAGGTACAAAATATAGACATAATAGATATAATCCATATAGGTATAAAATATAGACATAATATATATAGGTATAAAATATAGACATAATAGATATAATAAATATAGGTCTAAAATATAGACATAATAAATATAATAGATATAGGTACAAAATATAGATATAATACATATTGGTATAAAATGTAGACATAATAGATATAATAGGTATAGTTATAAAATATAAACATAATAGATATAGGCATAAAATATAGACACTATATATAATAGATATAGGTCTAAAATATAGACATAATAGACATAGTTATAAAATATAGACATAATAGATACAATAGACGTAGTTATAAAATATAGATACAATAGATATAATAGATATAGGAATAAAATATAGATATAATAGATATTATAGATATAGGTATAAAATATATAAATAATAGATATAATCGATATAATAGATATCGGCATAAAATACAGATATAATAGATAGAATAATATAGGTATAAAGTATCGATGTAATACATATAATAGATACAGGTATAAAATATAGATATAATAGATATAGGTATAAAATAGAGACATATTAGATATAATAGATATAGGTATAAAATATAGACAAAATAGTTACGGGTATAAAATATAGACATAATAGATATACTAGATATAGGTATAAAATATAGACATAGCAGATATAATAGATACAGGTATAAAATATAGACACAGTAGAAATAATAGATATAGGTATAAAATATAGACAAAAAAGATATCGGTATTAAATATAGAAATAAGAGATATAATAGATATAGGTATAAAACGTAGGCATAATTGATGTAATAGAAATAGGTATAAAATATAGGCATAAATGATATAATAGATATACGTATAAAATATAGAAATTATAGTTATAATAGGAATAGGTGTAAAATATAGATTCAATAGATATAATAGACATAGGTATAAAATATAGATATAATAGATTTAATAGACATAATAGATATAGGTATAAAATATACACATAATGGCCATAGTAGATATAGGTATAAAATATAGACATAATAGATATAGTATAATATTTAGACTTAATAGATATAACAGATATTGGTAACATAGATATAGATATAATGGATATAGGTATCAAATATAGATATAATAGATATAGGTATAAAATGTAGATATAGTGGATATAATAGATATAGGTATAAAATATAGACATAATATATATAATAGATATAGGAATAAAATATAGACATAACAGATATAAAAGATAAAGATATAATATATAGAAATAATGGATATTATAGATATTGGCATAAATTATAGACATAATAGATATAGGTATAAAGTAGAGACACAATAGATATAATAGATATAGGTATAAAATATAGACATAATATATTCAAGAGATATAGGTATACAATGTAGACATAATAGATATAATAGATGTAGGTATAAAATATACACATATTAGATATAAGAAATATAGTTATAAAATAGAGACATAATAGATTTGATAGATATAGGTATAAAATATAGACATAATAGATATAATAGATAAAGGTATAAAATATAGATATAATAGATATAGTTATAAAATACAGATATAATAGATATAATAGATATATGTATAAAATATATATATAATTGATATAGTCATAAAATATAGATATAATATATATAATAGATATAGGTATAAAAGATAGATATAATAGATATAATTATAAAGTATAAATCTAATAGATATAGTAGATATAGGTATTAAATATAGATATAAGAAATATAGGTATAAAATATGGTTATAATAGATATAGGTGTAAAATATAGACTTAATAGATATAATAGATATAGGTATAAAATATAGACATAATAGATATGGGTATAAAATATAAACATAACAAATATAAGAGATATAGTTATAAAATATAGACATAAGAGATATAATAGATATAGGTATAAAATATAGACATAATATATATAATATATATCGGTATAAAATTGAGACATAATAGATTTGATAGATATAGGTATAAAATATAGACATAATAGAAATAATAGATATGGGTATAAAATATAGATATAATAGATATAATAGATATAGATATACAATATAGACATAATAGATATAGGTACAAAATATAGAAATAATAGATATAGTAGATATAGGTATAAAATATAGATATAATAGATATAATACAGATAGGTATAAAATATAGACATAATGGATATAATAGATATAGGTATAAAATATAGACATAATAGATGCAATAGGTGTAGGTATAAAACATAGACATAATAGATATAGGTATAAATATAGACACAATAGATACAGGTATAAAATAAAGACATAATTGATATAGGTTTAAAATATAGACATAATAGATATAATAAATATAGGTATACAGTATAGACTTAATAGACATAGGTATAAAATATAGACATAATAGATATAGTAAATATAGGTATAAAATATCGACATAATAGACATAATAGATATAGATATAAAATATAGACCTAATAGATGTAATAGATATAGGTATAAAATATAGGCATAATAGATATAATAGATAGAGGTGTAAAATATAGACATAATAAATATAATTGATAGAGTTATAAAATATAGACATAATAGATTTAATAGATAGAGGGATAAAATATAGACATAATAGATATAATAGATATAGGTATAAAATACAGACATAAAAGATATAATAGATATAGGTATAAATACAGACATAATAGATATAGGTATAAATATAGACATCATAGTTATAATAGATATAGGTATTAAATATAGACATAATAGATATAATAGATATAGGTATGAAATATACACATAATAGATATAATAGATATAGGTATAAATTATAGATATAATAGTTTTAATTGGTATAGGTAAAAAAATATAGACATAATACATATAATAGAAATAGGCATACATTATAGACATAATAGATTTTGGTAAAAAATATAGATATAATAGATATAATAGATATAGGTATAAAATATAGACATAATAGATACAGGTATAAAACATAGACAGAATAGATACAACAGATATAGTTATACAATATAGAGATAAAAGCCTATAATAGATATAGGTATAAAGTAAAGACATAATAAGGTATAGTTGTAAAATACTGACATAAAAGTTATAATAGATACAGGGGTAAACTATAGACATAAAAGACATAATAGATATAGGTATAAAATGTAGACATAATAGAGATAGGTATAAAATAGAGATATAATAGATACAGGTATAAAATATAGACATAATATATATGATAGATACAGGTATAAAATATAGATATAATAGATATAATAGATAAAGGTAAAAAATAAGACAGAATAGATATAATAGACATAGATATAAAATATAGACAAAATAGATATAATAGATACAGGTGTAAAATATAGATGTATTAGATATAGCTATAAAATATAGACATAATAGATATAATAGAAATAGTTATAAAATATAAGTATAATAGATATAGATATAAAATATAGATATAATAGATATAATAGATACAGGTATAAAAAATAGATATAATAGATATAATTATAAAATATAAAAATAATAGATATAGTAGATACAGGTATAAAATGTAGACATAATAGATGTAAAAGATATAGGTATAAAATATAGACCTAATAGATATAATAGATACAGGTACAAAGTATAGATATAATAGATATAGTTATAAAATATAGATATAATAGATATAATACATATATGAATAAAAATAGATAGATACAGGTAAAAAATATAGACAACAGATATTATAGATATAGGTATAAAATATAGATATAATAGATATAATTATAAAATATAAATATAATAGATATAATAGATATAAGTAAAAAATATAATGGATAAAGGTATAAAATATGGTTATAATAGATATAAGTATAAATCATAGATATAATAGATATAATAGATATGGGCATAAAATATAGACATAATAGATATGATAGATATATGTATAAAACATAGATATAATAGATATAATGGATATAGGTATCAAACATAGATATAATAGATATAGGTATAAATATAGATATAGTGGATATAATAGATATAGGCATAATAAATATAGACATAATAGATATAAGAGATATAGGTGTAAAATATACACAATATATAATGATAAAATAGAGACATAATAGTTATAATAGATATAGGAATAAAATATAGACATAATAGATATAGGTATAATATTTAGACATATAGATATAATAGATATAGGTATAAAATATAGACATAATAGATATGATAGATATAGCATAAAATATAGACATAATAGATATAATAGATATAGGTATAAAATATAGACATAATAGATATAATAGATATAGTTATAAATATAGATATAATAGATATAATAGATATAGTTATAAAATATAGACATAATATTTAGGTATAAAATTTAGTCATAATTGATATAATAGATATAGGTATAAAACAAAGACATAAGAGTTATAATAGATGGAGTTATAAAACATAATCATAGTGGACATAATACACATAGGTATGAAATATAAACATAATAAATATATATGGTAATATAATAGGTAGACATATAGATATAATAGATATACGTATAAAAAATATAGATATAATAGTACGATATAATAATATACAGGTAAAATATAGATATAATAGATACAGGTATAAAATATAGATATAACAGATATAGATATGAAATGTAGACACAATAGATATAGATATAGGTAAAAAATAAACATATAATAGATATAGGTATAAAAAACAGATATAATAGATATAATAGATAAAGGTATAAAATATAGACATAATAGATATAATAGATATAGGAATAAAATATATACATAATAGATAAAATAGATATAGGTATAAAATATAGACATTATAGATATAATAGATAAAGGTAAAAAATATAGACATAATAGATATATTAAATATAGGTATAAAATATAGACATAAGTGATATAATAGATATAGGTATAAAATATAGACATGACAGATATGATAGATATACGTATAAAATATAGACATCACAGATATAATAGAGATAGGTAGAAAATGTAGACATAATAGATATAATAGATATAGGTAGAAAATAGACATAATAGGTGTAACAGATATAGGTATAAAATATAGACATAATATATATTACAGAGGTACGTATCAAATATAGACATAATAGATATAATATATATAGGTATAAAATCTAGGACAGAATAGATATAGGTAAAGAATACAAACATAATAGATATAATAGATATAGGTATAAAATATGCACATAAGTGTTATAATAGACAAAGGTATGAAGTGTAGACATAATAGATAATAGATATAGGGATAAAATATAGACATAAAAGATATAATACATATAGGTATGAAATATAGAGATCATCGATATAATAGATATAGGTATTAAAATATAGACATACTGGACATACATATAAAATATAGATATACAATACATAGAGGTATAAAATATGGACATAAAAAATATAGGTATAAAATATATACATAATAGATATAAGAGATATAGTTATAAAATATAGATATAATAGTTATAATAGATACAGGTTAGTAAAATATAGACATAATAGATATCATATATATATGTATAAAATATCGAATTAATAGATATAATAGATATGGGTAAAATGTAGACATAATAGATATAATAGATGATATAGGTATAAAATATACACATAATAGATATAATAGATACAGTTATAAAGTATAGACATAATAGATATAATAGATATATGTATTAAAATAAAGACATAATTGATATAGGTATAAATCAGAAATAATAAATATAGGTATAAATATAGACATAATAGATATACCCATAAAATATAGAATAACAGTTATAATATATATAGGTATAAAATACAGACATAATAGATATAGTAGATATAGGTATAAAATATAGTCATAATAGATAAAATAGATATAGGTATAAAATATAGACATAATAGATATAATAGATATAGGTCTAAAATACAGACGTAATAGATATAATAGATATAGGTGTAAAATGTAGACATAATAGATATAATAGAGATAGGTAAAAAATACAGACTAATAGGGATAGTTATAAAATATGGATTATAATAGATACAGGTATAAAATATACACATAAGAGACCTAATAGATATAGGTATAAAATATAGACATAATAGATACAATAGATAAATGTATAAAATAGACATAAAAGATATAATAAGTATAGGTATAAAATATAGACATAGTAGATATAATAGACATACGTAAAATATAGACATAATAGATATAATAGGCATAAGTATAAAATATAGATGTAATAGATATTGATATAAAATATAGATATAATAGTTATAATAGATACAGGTATAAAAAATAGATATAATAGATATAATTATAAAATATAAATATAAGAGATATAATAATATAGGTAATATATATAGACATAATAGATATAATAGATAAAGGTATAAATTATAGATATAATAGATATAAGTATAAATATAGATATAGTTATAATAGATATACATATGAAAGACCGATATAATTGATATAGTCATAAAATATAGATATAATAGATATAATAGATAGAGGTATAAAATATAGATATAATAGATAAAATTATAAAATATAAATATAATAGATATAATAGACATAGGTATAAAATATAGATATAATATATAGTTATAAAACATATTTATATTAGATATAGGTATAAAATATAGATATAATAGATATAATAGAAATAGTTATAAAATATAGAGATAATAGATATAATAGATATAGGTATAATATATACACCGAATAGAAAATAGATATAGGTATAAAATATAGACATAATAGTTATAATAGATATAGGTATAAAATATGGCAATAAAAGAGATAATACATGTAGGTATGAAATATAGACATAACAGATATAACAGATATAAGTCTTAAAAAAGACTTAAAAAATATAGGTACAAAATATAGACATAATAGATATAATAGATATAGGTATAAAATATAGATATATAGGTATAAAATATAGTTATAATAGATATAGGTATAAAATATAGACATTGGAGATATAAGAGATATAGGTGTAAAACATAAACATAATATATATGATATATATGGGTATAAAATAGAGACATAATACATATGATAAATATAGGTATAAAATATAGACATAATAGATATAATAGATATACGTGTAAAATATAGATATATATAGGTATACAATATAGTTATAATAGATATAAGAATAAAATATAGACATTGGAGATATAAGAGATATAGGTATAAAACATAGACATAATATATATGATATATATGGTTATAAAATATAGACATAATACATATACTAAAAATAGGTATAAAATATAGACATAATAGCTATAACAGATATAGGTGTAAAATAGAGACATAATAGATATAATAGATATAGGTATAAAATATAGACATAATAGGTAGAGTTATAAAATACAGACATAATAGATAAAGGTATAAAATATAGACATAATAGATATACCTATAAAATATAGACATAACAGTTATAATAGATATAGGTATGAAATATAGACATATTAGATATAATAGATATAGGTATAAAATATAGACATAATAGATATAATAGGTATAGGTATGAAATAGAGACATAATAGATATTATAGATATAGGTATAAAATATAGACATAAAAGATATATTAGATTGGGATATGAAATATAGTATAATAGATATAGGTATACAAGTGTAAAATGTAGACATACAAGTGTAAAATGTAGACATAGTAGATCTAGGTATAAAATATAGATAAAATAGATATACGTGAAACATGTGGATATAATAGATATAATAGATATAGGTATAAAATATAGATATAATAATACAGGTATGAAAATAGATATAATAGTTATAATAGATATAGGTATAAAATATAGATAGATATTGTTACAAAATATAAAATATAACAAGATACAATAGATATAAATATAGATAAAATAGTTATAGGTACCAAAATATAGACATAATAGGTATAATAGATATAGGTATACAATATAGACATCATAGATATATTGTATATAGGTTTAAAATATAGACATAATAGATATAATAGATATAGGAATAAAATATAGATACAATACATATAGGTATAAAATATAGACATAATTGATATAGGTATTAAATATAGACATAATAGATATAATAGATACACTTATAAAATATAGATATAATAGATATAGGTACAAAATATAGATATAATAGATATATGTATAAAATATAGATATATTTAGACATAGGTTAGAAAATTATAGATATGATAGGTATAGTAGATACAGGAATAAAACAGAGATATAATAGGTATAATTATAAAAAATAAATATAATAGATATAATAGATATATGTTTAAAATAGAGATACAATAGATATAGGTATAAATATAGTATAATAGGTATAGGTGTAAAATATACATATAATAGATATAATAGATATAGATATAAACTATAGGCATAAGAGATATAATAGTACAATTATAAAATCTAGACATAATAGATATAATAGATATAGGTATTAAGTATAGATATAATAGAAATAATACATATAGATATAAAATACAGACATAATAGGTATAGGTATCAAATATAGAAATAATAGATCTATAATAGTATAGGTATACAGTACAGACATAATAGATATCATAGATATAGGTATACAATATTCACATAATAGATATAATAGATATAGGTATAAAATACAGACACAATAGATAAGGTATGAAATATAGACATCAGAGGTTATCAATAGATATAGGTATAAAATATAGACATAGTAGATATAATAGATATAGGTATAAAATATCGACATAATAGATATAATACATATAGGTATAAAATATAGTCATAATAAATATAATCGATACAGGTAGAATAATATAGAGATAATAGATATAGGTATAAAATACAGACATAATAGATATAATAGATATAGGTTATAAAATATAGACATCATACATAAAAAAGATATAAGTGTAAAATATAGACATAATAGATATAATAGATGTAGGTATAAAATATAGACATAATAGATATGGGTATGAAATATAGACATAACATATATATAGATATAGGTAAACATATAGACGTAATAGATATAATAGATGAAGGTATAAAAACATATATTAATCGATAAAATATATATAGGTATAAATATAGATATAATAGACTATAATATATACGGGTATAAAATATAGACATAATAGATATAATAGAAATAGCTTTAAAATATAGACATAATAGATTTAATTGATAGAGGTATAAATTATAGGACATAATAGATATAATAGAGTTATAAAATGTAGACGTAATAGAAATGATAGATATGGGTATAAAATGCAGAGCTAATACACATAATAGATATAGGTTAAAATATAGACATAAAAGATATAATAGATTGAGGTATAAAATATAAACATAATAAATATAATAGATATAGGTATAAATATAGATAGAATAGACATAATAGATATAGCATTAAAATATAGACACAATAGATATAATAGACATAGGTATAAAATATCGAAGGAATATATATAATAGATATAGGTATAAATTATTCACATAACAGATATAATAGATAGAGGTATAAAATAAAAACAAAATAGATAAATAGATAGAGGTATAAAATATAGACATAATAGATATAATAGAGGTAAAAAATAGACATAATAAATACAATAGATAGAGGTATAAAATATAGATATAATAGATATAATAGATAGAGGATAAAATATAGGCATAATAAATATAAGAGATATAATAGATAGAGGTATAAAATATAGACATAATAGATATAGTAGATATTGAAATAAAATATAGGCATTTGCGATATAATAGAAGTAAAAAATATAGACATCATAGATACAATAGATAGAGGTGTGAAGTATAGACGTTATAATGATAATAGAGGTATAAAATACAGACATAATAGATATAATAGAGGTATAAAATATTGACATAATAGATATAATAGAGGGATAAAATATAAATATAATAGTTATAATACATATAGGTAAAAATATAGACATAATAGATATAGGTATCAAATATAGACATATAATTATAATAGATATAGGTATAAAATATACACATAATATATACGTGCAAAATATAGACATAACGGCTATAATAGATATAGGTATGAAATATAGACATAATATATATAATAGGTATAGGTATAAAATATAGACATAATAGATATAATAGATATATGTATAAGTATAGACATAATAGATATAATAGATATAGGTATAAAATATAGACATAATAGAAATAATAGATATGTATAAGATATTGTCATGATCGATATAACAGATATAGGTATAAAATATGGATATAATAGATATAATAGATATAGGTATAAAATACAGACATAATAGATATAGGTATAAAATATAAACATAAGAGATATAATAGATTAAGGTATAAAATATACACATATAGACATAATAGATATAGGTATAAATACAGACATAATAGATAAATAGATATACGTATAAAATATG
>NW_022143360.1:0-23794 GCF_007565055.1 Rhinopithecus roxellana
TTGTGAGGAGCGATCACAGTTGGGAGGGTTTATTTTGAATCATGGGGGGGCGGATTCCTCCATGAATGACTTCGCCCTCATGTTAATGATAAGTGCGCCTCTTTTCTGAGTTGGAAGATTTGTATTTAAAAAGTGTGTGGCAACTTACACAGCTCTATATCTTCTATATCTCGATAGCTCTCTCTCTCTCTCTCTTCGCCTATCTCTCTCTCTCTCTCTCTCTCTCTCTCTCTCTCTCTCTCTATGCTCGCCATGTGAGACGCCTGATCTCTCTTAACCATTTGCTATGAGTAAAAGCGCCCGAGAATCCAGGAAGCTGAGAGATGAAGTGCTGTTTCACTTACAGCATGAAGAACCATGAACCAACATAACTTACTTTCTTTACAGTACCCGTCTCTGGTATTTCTTTGTCGATACGGAACAACAGCTAATACAGTGGGACATGGTTTTTAATTTTAGAGTGTTCTTCTTTGCTTCGTTTAACGCTTTTGGTTAGATTTTGCTTTGTTATGTATCAAGATTTCAGCCCTTACTTTCTTGTTCTTCCCATTCACCTGGCAAATCTTTGTCCCTTGCTATTAGGTTATTTGTATAGATTATAAAATAGGTTTTGCTCTACTCAGCAAATTTCAATATTTGATCTCAATTCTGTCATATTATCTTATTTGCATATATTCTGTGTGATTTATGCTTGTGTTTATTTCTCTATTTTATATGCCTATTTTGTTTTTAAATTTATTTCCACTATTTAGAAAGGTTTTTAAGAATAAACTATTAGTTACTTTTGTGTGAATACTACCTTTAGTACCCTTAGTTCCCTCTATCTAACCAAACTATAACCTTAACCATTTGATAGGCCAGTTATAAATGGCCTTCTTTTGACTCCAACATAGTTCCTATTTAAAAAAACTATGATCTTATTCTGCTTCTCCCTTTTTTCTTCTCTTGTTAAAAAATTCTGAATCATTTGTACTCTGTCAAAATATGTGGTGTTTACATACATATACATTGTTGACACTGACATTGCTTTAATCTTAGTCCTCTAAATAAATGTTTTAAATTAGGTATTCATTATTAGTAACTTTAAGAAAGCTTTTCCAGTCACTGTTTGGTTGGATAAAGCTTATCCTTTAGTACAGGTTGACAAACTAAGGCTAACAGGCCAAATTAAGCTTGCTTCCTGTTTTTATAATTAAAAGTTTTACTGTAATGCACTAATGATTTCATTATGTAGTATTTATGTACTGTGTCTGCTTTTGTACTGCCATACCATAGTTGAGCAGTTTTGATATAGACCAAACGATGCCCAAAGCCTAAAATATTTACTGTCAAACATGTCATAGAATAGTGTGCTAGTCTCTGCTTTAACAGATTCTTCAGAAAGAACACTTGTCTACAGTATTCACTGAGTTCTGGCTCCCCTTAATACTGTTTTTCCTATTGTCTTTGTACTTGATAACAACCTAGGTGGTTTGTAATGATTTGCTTAAGGTTCTTGAAATTACTTTTCCATTGTTGACTTGTACATTGCTTGTGAGAAATCTAACGCCAGTATAATTATGTGGTTTTCAAAGTTTCATCTCTTGCTTGTTGAATTTTTTAAAATCTTTAAATTCTACTCTTTTTACTGCATTATGTATTAGAGATCATTTTTCTGGGTTAACATTTGCCAATACTCAGTCGAACTAGTGGGATCTTTCAATGCATACATTTAGATCTTATTCTTGGAAGTTTTCTTTAAAAGTTTTAATTATTACCTCTGTTATGTTGTTTTGATTTTGTTCTTTAGGGATATCAATTGTACATGTGATTTACCTTTTTTGCTGGTCTTCCATTTC
Organism: Rhinopithecus roxellana; assembly: GCF_007565055.1. Taxonomy (NCBI): domain Eukaryota; kingdom Metazoa; phylum Chordata; class Mammalia; order Primates; family Cercopithecidae; genus Rhinopithecus; species Rhinopithecus roxellana. The sequence goes on from NW_022143360.1 coordinate 1,839, forward strand.
AGCTATTTTCTTTCTAATGCCTTTTATTTCCTCCTTATTATAATCCTTTTGGTTTTTTTCTTCTTTTCTATTTTGGCCTTAATTAAATTTTTGCTTAATCTTTTCTCCCTATGGTGCCTTATAATTTAGTTTGTGTTTCTAATTATTTACTTAATACAACTCATACTGAGAGTGATGATCAATATGTTATCTTTCTTTTCTATTTCTTTGCTAAATTTAATTCTTGTTTTATTCCTTCCAGCTTTTTCTGTTTTGTTGTTGGTGGTGGTGTTGTTGTTGCTGTTGTTGTTGTTGTTCTTTGTTTTTGATTTTCAGATTCAAAGTATTCTTCACATATCTGAAGGCTTGTTTGAGGATATTTAATTTAGTTGGTGTATTGTTTTTCAGTTTTCTTCAACTTTGTGTTTTTGGGGGCAATGAGACTTTGTTAAAAGGAAAGTTTTCCATGTATTTTCTAATTTTTTGTATTACTTTTATGGATGTGGTCTACTTTCCCTTTTCCAATTAATTTCCCATAATGAATTCTTAGTTTGAGAGCCCCACTCAGTACAGTTTCTATTACAGATAGTGACAGTGCTTGGGATATGGTTGAAATGAAGTAGTAATGATTCTTGTTTTTGGTCTCTTAGTTTCTTTGTTCCATTTATTAACAGTACCTTTTTCCTCCATATATATTCCTGTCTTTCAAAATTAACATTTCTTAAGCTGCCACTTCTTGTTCTATACAATTTCAACTCCTTTTTCTAAAAGGAAATTTCACCTACGTTTAGTACTTTGGTATTTATTTCAATTTATCTTAACGGGAAAACTTAATATGTCTTTTGTTTAATCCATTCCCCTCTGCTCTTTACATGGAATCTCTTAAGCATCCCCCTACCCAACACAACATATCCTCCATTCTCAGAGATAGTAGGGAATTTATTTATAGGCTATTTGAAAGTTGATATGCACTCTGTTAGTAATGCTAAAACTGAGAGAACAATTCAGTTCAATTTGCTTTCATTGTTCCCATTCCTTGGGAGACATTAGGGTATTTGTTAAAAAGGCAGATCAACTGAATCAGATTGGTTGCATAATTCTGAATTTTAATGAACTCTCCAGTAATTGCACTGAAGTTTTAGATTCATTTATACTTGAACATATTTGTATCATAATACTATGACATACTGATATGTTTTGGCTGTGTCTCTACCCAAATCTCATCTTGAATTTTAGCTCTCTTAATCCCCTGTGTTTTGGGAGGGAACAGAGGAATGTAATTGAATCATAGGAATGGGTTTTTCCCATGCTGTTCTCATGATAGTGAATAAGTTTTATAAGGTCTTACGATTTTATAAAAGGCAATTCCTCTGCACATGCTGCCTTGCCTGCTGCCGTGTAAGATGTACCTTTGCTCATCTTTCTCCTTGGTCCATGATTGTGAGGCTTCCTTAGCCATGTGAAATGTGAATGCATTAAACCTATTTTCTTTATAAATTACCCTGTCTTAGGTATTTCTTCATATCAGTATGAAAATTGACTTAAAACACACACTCTGTGTAGCAATGCACACTATGTAGGTGATTATGGATGAATAATAAATTTCAACTAATAAAACTTTTCTATTTGAGGTTACACATTTCCTTTCATAAATCTGAGATCTAAAATACAAAACATCCACTTTAAGTAGAGGGTACAAATTATTTTCACTGTGGTCACTACTGGAATCTAGTCAATGTAAGGAAACTAAGGAAGAGGAATAAATGAACAATGCCTTCAGAACATTGCCAGTGGTCTTAAAGTGTTTTTTCTCCCTATGTTATTTTGCTTAATAAATCCCTAAAAAGAGGATTTGAATAGTGTATCTTGATTTGTGTGCCTGTCCTTGAAAAAGTGAAGGTAATTGGAGTAGGTGAATAAAATTTGACAATCCCAGTAGAACCACAGAAATAGTAAAACAGAGTTTTCCAGTGTGAAAGCAGAATGTCGCTACTGAAAAAGGAGAAGAGATGCTGGCTAGACATAAATGGTGGATGTCTATTATAATGATTTACTATTCAGTACAATCAATACTTCAGAAATATATGGTTTAACATTGAGTTATCTTGGAAACTATGAACATGTATCACACTGTATATCTTTAACTTATCCAAATGATTGCATCCTGAAGTCAAATTGTCAAGATTCACACTTAGTAAGATTTTTACTCTGTAAAGAGTTTCAGTAAAGATTTTTATCTAGTAAAAATATTACTAGGTATTAGACATAAATTTATTTTTACTTTTAAATTTTATTTTCTACAGGGTCTTACTATGTTGCCCAGGCTGATCTTGAACCTCTTGTCTCAAGCATTCCTCCTATCTCACCCTCCCAAATTGTTGGAATTACAGGCTTGAGCCACTGTGCTTGTCAGTGTCAAATTCTAAGAGTAATTTCAAGGATATAAGAAATCAAGAGGCTAGAAGAACCATGGGATCATTCTGGAGATTTAGGGCTATTCTAAATATTTATTTTCTGCATGGAGGCACCCTATTGGCTCAGAGTAGATAAGGTCTCCAAGTGAGGCACTAATTTTATTACCTCACATAGCAAGAAGTGTTGTCTTTTTATAACAGAGATGAGATGGAATTTTCTAGAGATCCACATCTTATAATGCATCAATTCTAAGTGTATTAGTCCATCCTTACATTGATACACCAAAATACCGGAGACTGGGTAATTTATAAAGAAAAGAGATTTAATTGGCTCCCACTTCCGCAGGCTGTATAGGAAGCACGGTTGGGAGGCTTCAGGAAATGTACAATTATGGCAGAAGGGGAAGGATAAGCAGGCATATCTTACATGGCCCAAGAAAAAGGAAAACAGTGAAGGGGGAGGTGCTACACACTTTTGAACAACCAGATCTTGTGAGAAGTCACTCACTATCAGGAGAACAGCAAGGGGGATGTCTGTCCCCATGATTCAGTTACCTCCCACCAGGCCCCTCCTCCAAATTCAGGGATTACAATTAAACATGAGATTTGGGCAAGGATACAGGTCTAAACCTTTAGTTTATCATTAAACTTATGTTCTATAAGCAATTGCCAACCAGGCATGTTATGTTAGGAACATTTCTCGAATATACCTCCAAGTAAACCCTGTTACTACTAATATAGCTATTCTATATACTCAGAGGTCTAGTAATTATGTTAACAAGAAGATCAATTAGAGCATCTGCCTTCCTTTCTTTGTCCCGGGGATATTCCTCTGGTAAGAAGGAAAACACAACCTAAAAATCAGATCCTTTAAATTCTTTTTTGTAAATTGATAATTGATAATTTGTAATTGTATAAAGTCACGGAGTACAAAGTCATGTTGTGTTTATACAGTGTAAGTAATTAAATCAAGCTAAGGAAGACATCTGTCACCTTAAATATTTAAAAATTTTGTGCTGAGAACCTTTGAAATTTATTCTCTTAGCAATTTTGAAATGTAAAATTGTCTATTATTAACTATATTCACTATGTTGTGCAATAGATCTCAAAACAAACATATTCCTCTTCTCTGAGATTTTACCCCTTAATTATCATCTCCCAATCCTTTAAATTATTTTTCTCATATTTTAAATAGCTTCTGAAAAGGATTGAGTTAGAAATGTAGAGATATACATTTCTATAATGATGCTTTAAACTCTTGGAAGACATTTCTGCTTGACTGCCTTTTCTCCAAATGGCCGCCTGGAACTTTCACTCATTTATTCTAATTCTTCAAATGTTGCCTTCTTAGTGAGGTCCCCAATACTACCCTATTTAAAATTATAAACCCTAAGGATACTCAATTCCTCCTTTCCTGTTTTATTTTTATCTGAAGTACTCATATCATTATTTAATGTACTACATATTTTACTAGTAGATTTTGGTTTTCCTTATTTCTCATTCTTAACCCCACCATTAGCTTGTATGTTGCATTAGAATAGGATTTTTGTTTTGTTTTTTGAAATCTGCTGTAAAGTTAGTGCATGGGCTGTAGTTTGAACTCATACATTATTTGTTGATTATGATGAATTGAATAAATTTTTTCTAAAATCTATTTACTGTTCAATTCATTAGAAAGTAGGTGTAAGATGAGCTCCCCATTACATGTTAAATTTTAGTGTTTGGCATCATTTTAGAAGAATTTACTTCCATCTATTATTTTATAATAGGTGGAACATACGTCCTTTTAAGATAATGATTCTTTATTATAAAGGCAACTAAAACTTCGACGATTTGTTTACATATTTGGAATATATCATATAAATGTATTAGAATTTGTTTATCCATTCACCTGTTGGAGGACACGTTAATTGCTTTCATTTTGGTAATTATTAATAAAGTTTCCATAAACATTTATATACACGTTTTTGTATGGCTATAAGTTTTCCAACTCAGTTGAGTAAATGTCAAGAAGCCCAATTGCTGGATTATATGGTGTATTACTCTGTTTTCACACTGTTATAAAGAACTACCCGAGACTAGGTAATTTATAAGAAAAATGACTCACAGTTCTGCATGCTTGGGGAGGCCTCAGGAAACTTATAATCATGGCAGAAGGCAAATGAGAAGCAAACACCTTCTTCATGAGGCTCCAGAAGAGAAGGTTAGGGGGGAGTGCCCTCACTTTTAAACTATTATATCTCATGAGAATTCGCTATCATGAAAACAGCATAGGGGAAATCCACCTCCATGATTAAATCATCTCCCACCAAGTCCCTCCCCTGACACGTGGGGATTACAACTCAACGTGGGATTTGGGTGGTGACACAGAACCAAATGATATAATATATTAAGGGTATATTTCGTTTTGTAAGGAACTATCAAACTATCTTTCAAAGTGGCTGTACCGTTCTGCATTCCTACCAGTAGAGAATAAGAATTCTTCTTGCTTCGCATTCTCCATAATATTTGTTACTGTCGGTGATTTTGATTTTGGCCATTCTAACAGGTGTATAGTGATACTTCATCGTTGCTTAATTGGAAACTCCCCAATGACATTCGATGTTGATTATTTTTCATATGTGTATTTCTCATTGGTTAATTTCCTTTGGTAAAGTGTCTGTTAAGATTTATTGCCAATTTATTAATGGGATTGTTTGCCTTCTTATTATTTAGCATTTAACATTCTTTGCATATTTTGAATACCAGGGTTTTTAAAAATCAGATATGTGTTTTGTAAATATTTTCTCACAGCCCGTGGCTTGTGTTTTCATTCTCCTAACAGTGACTATTACAGAGAAGTTTCTAATTTTAATGATGTCTAACCTATCTTTTTTTCATAGATTGTAATTGCGGTGGTGTATCTAAAGTAATCACAAAACCTGAAATGACATAGCTTGTCTCCTGTTATTTTATATTATTTATAATGATGTTATATAGTATATAATTTAAAACTATGAACAAAGATAGTTTTCTTTCTTTATAATCTACATAAGTTTTATTTTATTTTCTTGCCTGATTGCAGTAGCTATAAATTCCAGTACAATGTTGAATAGAAGTGGTGAGAATAAATGTCTTTGCCTTGTTTCTGATCTTAGTGAGAGAGCATCTAATTTATCACCATTACATATGATGTTAGCTGTAGGATTTTTGGTAGATGTTCTTTATCAAGTTGAAGTTCCCCTCTATTCTTATTTGCTAAGAGTTCCTACCATGGACGGCTGATGAATTTTGTCAAATGCTTTTCTGCATCTATTGATATGATCATATGATTTTTCTTTTTTAGTTGATTGATGTGATGGATTACATTAATTGATTTTTGAATTTTCAACCCGTCTTGCATACCTGGAATAAATTTCACTTGATTGTGGTGCATAATTATCTTTAGAAATTATTGGGTTTTATTTGCTAATATTTTGTTGGCAATTGTTATATGTATGTTCATGAGAGATATTGGTCTATATTTTTTCTTTCTTGAAATATCTTTGTTTGATTTGGGTGTTAAGATAATGCTGGCTACATAGAACGAGTTAGGAAGTATTTCTCCAACCTGTATTTCCTGGGAGATATTGCAGAGAATTGTACATTTCTTTCTTAAATGTTTGGTAGAATTCACCAGTGAACCCTTCTGAGCCTAGTGCTTTCACTTTGGGAAAGTCATTTATTATTGATCCAATAGATATAGACCAACTTAAATTGTCAGTTTCTCCTGGTGTGAGTTTGGGTAGAGTGTGTCTTTCAAGGAACTTGTTCATTTCACCTGGGTTATCAAGTTTATGGGCAAAGAGTTGTACATGATAGTTCTTTATTATTATTTTAATGTATTCTTGATAAAGATATCATACACATATTAGTTTAAGAGTTGAATTTTGGCCAGGCATGGTGGCTCATGCCTGTAATCCTAGCACTTTGGGAAGCCAAGGTGGGCAGATCACTTTAAATCAGGAGTTTAAAACCAGCCTGGCCAATGTGGTGAAAACCATCTCTACTAAAAATACAAAAAAAATTAGCCAGGCATAGTGGCAGGCACCTGTAATCCCAGCAACTTGGGAGGCTGAGACAGGAGTATTGCTTGAACCTGGGAGGCAAAGGTTCCAGTGAGCCAAGATCATACCACTGAACTCCAGCCAGGGTGGCAGAGCAAGACTCCATCACAAATAAATGAATTAATATATAAATATATAAATAAATGTCGAATTGCAAACCTGTTCTTTGAGTAAGTGAACAACTTGACTTTGTCTGAAATTCATATATTGTGAGGTGCATAGAGACTGGGTTACTATTTAAACTGATATTATGGGAAGAAGGGTTTGGTGCAGAAATGGGGTTTATTTAATTTTTGTAACATGATCATATTTCATACATTCAAAAATAAGATTCATTAAATAGGATTATAAACATAAACTTAAAAGTTAAAAAGCAAAACAAAAATGTAACTCTACATTAAATGAGCACAACTAAATGGAAAATAATTGATTCAAGAAAATTTTGAATATCTTGCTCTGATTGTATATATTGATATACAATGTAAAATCTAAAAGAACTACGAAGTTATCTTGAATTTTTCTGCGTAAGTTTTCTTTTGGATATATTGAGCTTCTTGGATATTTATTCCCTTTTACCAATTTGGGGAAGTTTTCAGCCATTAGTGTTGCAAATACTTTTGTGCTTTATTCTCCCTCTTGTATCTTCCTGCTACTCCTAATATACATATTTAGATAACTCGGTAATACCCCACAGCACATTAAGGCTTTTTCTGTTTTTTTTTTTTTTTTTTTTCCAACTTTGCTCCCTCTTTTTTTCCTGCTGTATATTTTTATTACTCTACCTTTAAATTCATTGACTTTCTTTTTTTTTTTCAGAGTTTCACTCTTATTGCCCAGGCTGAAGTGCAGTGGCACAATCTTGGCTCACTGCCACCTTTGCTTCCCGGCTTCAAGTGATTCTCCTGCCTCAGTTTCCTGAGTAGCTGGGACTATAGGCACTCACCACCATGCCATCACGCCCGGCTAATTTTTGTATTTTTGGTAGAGACCGTGTTTCACCATGTTGGCCAGGCTTGTATTGACCTACTGACCTCAGATGATCTGCCTGCCTTGGCCTCCCAGAGTGCTGGGATTACAGGCAAGAGCCGCCACGCCTGGCCTAAATTCATTGACTTTCTTTTGCGATCTATGGTCTACTCTGAGACCAATCAAGTAAATTTTTTATGACAGTGATTATCCATTTCAGCTGTAGAGTTTCTATTTGTTTGTTATTTATAGCTTCTACTTCTCTCCTGAGATTCCCCATGTCTTTTCTTTTATTATTAATATATTTTATACTTTCTTGAAATATTAATACATTCGGCCCTCTGTGTCCATGGGTTCTGCACCTGAGGAGTCAACCAATTGTGGATCAAAAATATTTAGAAAAAAAAAAAAAAGTTGGTTGCATCTGTACTGAACATGTGCAGACTTTTTTCTTTTCATTATTCCCTAAACAACACAGCAGAACAACTGTTCACATAGCATTTGCATTTGTATTAGGTATTATAAGTGGAAATAGTGTGTGCTATTCTCATCAGGTTATACAACAACTTCCTTTTTTTTTTTTTTTTTATCTTCCCAATATTTTCTCAGTTTATGGCTGAAGGCACAGAACTCTAAAAACCTAAAATTGAATATAGCTACAAGAGTGAAGGTATCCTGAGGAGAATTCAAGCACGAGGCTTTTTGTCAATCAGAAGCACCCACAATGGACTATTATGTAAATAAGAATTAAACTCTTAGTGAATTAAGCTGTATAAATTATAGGATTCCTTTCTGTTAGCAGCTAGGATTACCCTGATACTTGAATTAATACATGTATATTAATTGTGGGTAAAATATTTAGAAGTTTAAAAGCCAAGAAAGAGGAAAAATTAAAATTATAAAGCAAGGAGTCTTTTCAAAGAGGACGGCAAGGGAAGACAGTTGTACAAAAGAGTTTAATGGATATGTACTTTTTGTTTTCTTCAAAATATTAATAAAAATTATAAATAGTTTTATATGTTTTTCTCCACTCAACCATGGAGAAATCTTTGAGGATTCACAAAGTTATTGCCACAAAGAGAATACTTAGCAACACTTTGTTAAATAAATCAATAAATGTAAGATTTTACTAAATCATGTTTATTTTATATCTTTGGTATTTCTTGAACCTAAACCCTCCTTTCTTCATACTATCATTCACTTTTTTTCCAATTTAGTCCTAATAATTCTAACCTGGAATTCTGAATAGTATTCTGGAATTCTGAACAGGGCTTTCATCTCCAGCTTCTTCTCCTTTTACCTAGTACCTATTTATTATAGAGTGTTTTTTTAAGGTCAGTAGACATAACGCAACTCTCCGGCTTAAAATTCTTCAGTGGCTCATCATTGTCTATGACTCCAAGTCCAAGTTCATAATCATGTCATGATAGATTATTTTTCTTTCCTATCCATCCCTACTTCTCTCATGTCCTCACACTATGTGCTCTTGGCATACAAAACTGTCTTCAAATATCTGAATATACTATACTTTCTCATTACTGACATATACATCCTATGTTTCTTTATTTTGGCCTTAAAGTGTATCTTCATATGTCACTTGTATTGGGATGTGCCCTTGACAAACATGGTTCACAGAGCCTGGAGATGCAGTTGCATGCCAGCACTTTGGGAGTCCGAGACGGGTGGATCACGAGGTCAGGAGATCGAGACCATCCTGGCTAACACGGTGAAACCCCGTCTCTACTAAAAAATACAAAAAACTAGCCGGGCGAGGTGGCAGGCGCCTGTAGTCCCAGCTACTCGGGAGGCTGAGGCAGGAGAATGGCGTGAACCCGGGAGGCGGAGCTTGCAGTGAGCTGAGATCCGGCCACTGAATTCCAGCCTGGGCGACAGAGCGAGACTCCGTCTCAAAAAAAAAAAAAAAAAAAAAAAAAAAATCAGCGTGTGTTAAGTTTGCCCAATTAAAAGACTTTATAAAGGAAAGATCCATGATCAAATCAGATCTTCTTATTGCAAATCTTCTCATTTTACAGTAGAAAAGAAAACAAACTGTCATATAAAATCTTGGGTTCTTTATACTTGATTTTTGTGCCTTTGTGCAGGCATTTTTAAATTAATCTAAATCTCAGTTTCCTGTCCTGTAAACTAAAATGTATATCACACCTGCATTATAAGTTATTATAAGATGAGATGATATTATTATTCAAAAACTTTTGTTCCAGCTCCAAGGGGAAAGAAATATACCTTCCACATAAATTTTTATAAATTTTAAAAGTTTTTAAAACTCTTACATGAATTTTATTAGAAGGACAAATTTGACTAATATTTATTGAGCCCCAACCCTATGCCAATAAATAGGCTGATCAAATTTAATCACTACAGAAGTATTTTCAAAAAAAATTATCATCATTTCCACCATTGTAGAAGTTGTAATACAGCACCCAGAATCTTCACATCTTCTGGGAATGCTGTCGACAAATATACCCTTCAGCTCCCAGCCCCTGCAGAGCATTGCCTCAGCTGAAGAGAGCTGCTTTACCCAAGCTCACTAGCCCTTCATTGTTCAAAATGAATGGCTAGTTAATTTAGTGTTATAAAGACCTGTATCTCTCAACCAAACTCCATATAACTCTGAAGCATCACCTTAACTTCAGAGATCACTTCAGGATCTCTTAAGGTTCTGTTTGCATCACAGTTTAACTTCTTTTTCTGTCCCTTTGTGCTTCTTTCCCTTCTTTTCATAAATAGCGATGCAAAAAGCACTCATTAATAAACTTCCTGCATGGTTTTATCTATCTTGGAGTCTGTTTCTCTCCAACAGTCATGACTCAGATGAGAAAAGCAAAAACATCCCAGGGGCTACAGAGATGTTTCACATATCCCCAAAAACCGAAACATTCTGATGATGTCCTTTTCTTCTGCGCTTTTTATTGACAGCTCCACATAGAGGTTACAATTTACTACACTAAAGTAATTGACAAAATGTGAGTATATCATGTAAATAACCATTTAGAAATGTATACCTCTCTGAATTTAAACATGCACACATTGTCTGTAATTTCTGACACATGCTCACTCTTGTGTATTCTTCTTTACAAGTTGAAAGGTTGGAAACTGTCTGCACCTCAAATTAGGACACAATCCATCAAAGAGCAGTATTTTCTAACTCCCTTAGGACTAGGACAGGATGCATAGAAACAGGACTGGAAGACAAACTACAAGTTATATGTAAAGGTTTACTCCACCCCATCTGTTTTGTCCTTAGAACATCATTGACTCCCCTAATATGGAGGGGTTACTTTTTTTGTTTCTTAGTTTCTGCCATTTTTCCATACCTATGACCATTTAGACACAACAACATGCTTGACTTTCTTAATGTATCTATATCATATTTTGTTATAATATCCCTTTTGTCATTTGCTTCATATTCCCATCCCTGCTAGCTAATATTTAGTAAGACATCTCCAATGAAAGGCCAATACATACATATTTACTGTTTATTTGAATAAATACTATGGTGATAAAACATTACTCAAAAAAGGTATTCAAAGGATCAGACTAAGTTAAATGCAGATAAGTGTGTATCATGGGGGACACAGGACCATTTTTCTTTGCTACTATAATGTAATAAATGATAGAAAAATCATCCAGCCAGAGGCCCTCTTTATTCCCCATAAAAACATTCCTAAATTGTCCTTCAACCAGAACTAATGTATATAATAAAAAATGCAGTGGCAATGAAGTTGGCAACTGTGTCTTAATGAATATGTGCTGGGGAAAAAATATGCTTAATTGACAGCCTTGGAAACATAAGCACCATCGCTCCAGGAACAGATACAGCGTAAAATGTTCCCTGTACAAGCTTCTCTTATTGCGTCCCTCTGGACAGGCTGGTTTTGACATATGAAAAGGCAATTAAATCTGTTTAGCTTGTGCATGGCTGAAAACAAGGCATGTGCAGAGTCCCTATAAAAACAGGCATTAGGTTTATTTTGTTTTATTTTTTAAAAGATTTTTTCTTCTTGGCAATAGAATCTTTGAACTGAGATATTGGTTTCCTAAAGGTGCCACTCAACCGGAGAATGTTTTTCAGTCTTGCAAGAAAATTTAAAGTGCTCTTGTTGATGGAGTAAGTAAGAATATAGGGCAAGTGGTCTCACCTATTTAAATTGGCATAATAGTCTTAGCTTCAAAAATCATAACCACTCCATTCCTTTCCATAGATTCTTTTGACAAGTAATCTGGTTTATTATCCAGGCAAGCAGATTGCTGCTAGAGTTCAGGTTGAATCTTTATTTCTTTAGGAGCTGGAAATCAAGCCAAGGGAGTAGATGTTAAATGGAAGAATTATTTAGCACACTGACCAGTAAGAGGATTTGGAAAGTTATTGTAAAGGAAACATTGAAACTATCAGTTCAGTGCACTGTAGTACGCCAGGAAGGTAAAGATGATAGGTTATGTTAGTAACAAGAAAGAAAGGAACAATCAGATATAATTCCTTTATACTACAGCTAATTCCTATTTTCCATAGTAACCTCAGAAATCTGTGGTTTCTGTATTGCAGACAAAAATTATTACCATGTGGTGGACAGGTAATAAGACATCTATTGTCAAAATAACTTATAAGGTTCTGAGAGTAAAAAAATAGGTTTTCCTAACAGAAAAGAGTTCATTAGAAAAGGAGAGGAATAATAAGAATAGTAAAGATGATGTATTGTGTCCATGTACCAGAAAATACATCAGCACATGGCATGGTAAAATACATTGATAAGTTTAATAATTGCTACATCAAAAAAGAGTAAACATCATATTTCCATTTTGAAGATGAGAAAACCAGCTCAAAGAGATTAAGTAGATTGACAGGGTCCAGGAGTTAGTAAATGGAGGAGCTGACTCCAAAACTACTGTTGCACTCCAAAGTATATACTGTTTAATGATATTCCAGTAATAGTTTTCTCACTACTTTTTATTAGTATATTTTTGAGATTTTTTTCAATAAACATTGACTTGCAATTTTTTTTTTTTTTTTTTTTTTTTTTTTGAGGGGGGACATAGTCTTGCTCTGTCGCCCAGGCTACAGTGCAGTGGTGCGATCTTGGATCACTGCAACCTCTGCCTCCTGGATTCAAGTGATTCTCCTGTCTCAGCCTCCCTAGTAGCTGGGACTACAGGCGCCCGCCACCACTCCTGGCTAATTTTTGTGTTTTTAGTAGAGACAGGGTTTCACCATATTGTCTAGGCTGGTCTCAAACTCCTGTCCTTGCCTGCCTTGGACTCCCAAAGTGCTGCCTTGGCTTCCCAAAGTGCTAGGATTACAGGCACGAGCCACTGCACCTGGCTGACTTGTATATTTCATACATCAAATGCATGGAAAAATTGAGTAGATATAGATATAGATTTGACAAAATGTGAGCGAAATGGAAAGACATTATTTTAATTGTCATGAGAACTTGTGCTCTTCTGTGCTTAGAGAAATGGCTGACTTCAGGTTTGGAAATATGCAAGATGAGCCTGGACATCTAATCATACCAGGGAGTAAAATATTTTCAAAGATTCTTGAGCCATATCAAGAGGATTCAGGAGTCAGTTCGAAGAGATCCTATTGAAAATATTAGGGAAAACTTCTCATTAACAAAAATTAATAACTGTAATGAGTTGAAATGCATAAAGTATATTTAAATCCATGAGTATATAAAGATAATATTAACAAAAGAACCTGGCCTATCACCATTGGAGGATTCTACTGAAATTGGTTATTATTATGAAAAGCAGTCATAAGGTGAAATAATTTAGCGTTTATCCTCCTCTTTCTATACACTTTCCACCCCTGAGTAGTCCAATAGTAGTTGTGAGAAAATTCTATTTAGAGAATTATCCCAGCTAATAAATTAAAGAAGGAATAATAGAATTAGAATAGCAATTTTTCAACCTTTAATGGAATAAAGTATCCAAACATTGAGTATCAATCAGTTTTAGCATTATATAAAGAAGGACAGGGGCGGAGCAAGATGGCCGAATAGGAACAACTCCAGTCTCCAACTCCCAGCGCGAGCGACACAGAAGACCGGTGATTTCTGCATTTTCAACTGAGGTACTGGGGTCATCTCACTAGGGAGTGCCGGACAATCGGTGCTGGTCAGCTGCTGCAGCCTGACCAGCGAGAGCTGAAGCAGGGCGAGGCATCGCCTCACCTGGAAGCGCAAGGGGGAAGGGGATCCGTTTTCCTAGCCAGGGGAACTGAGACACACAACACCTGGAAAATCGGGTAACTCCCACCCCAATACTGCGCTGTAAGCATACAGGCATTCCAGGAGAATATATCCCACACCTGGCCGGGAGGGTCCCACGCCCACGAAGCCTCCCTCACTGCTAACACAGCAGTCTGCCGCGATCTATCCGCAAGGCAGCAGCGAGGCTGGGGGAGGGGCGCCCGCCATTGCTGAGGCTTAAGTAGGTAAACAAAGCCGCTGGGAAGCTCGAACTGGGTGGAGCTCACAGCAGCTCAAGGAAGCCTGCCTGTCTCTGTAGTCTCCACCTCTGGGGACAGCGCACAGCTGAAGACCAACAGGGGAAGTAGCGGGAGCCGGTGCAGACGCGAACGACTCTGTCTGACAGCTTTGGGGAGAGCCGCGGATCTCCCAACGCGGAGGTTGAGATCTGAGAACGGACAGACTGCCTGCTCAGGTGTGTCCCTGACCCCTGAGTAGCCTAGCTGGGAGAAATCCCCCACTAGGGGCAGTCTGACACCCCACACCTCACAGGGTGGAGTACACCCCTGAGAGGACACTTCCAAAGGAAGAATCAGACAGGTACACTCGCTGTTCAGCAATATTCTATCTTCGGCAACCTCTGCTGCTGATACCCAGGCAAACAGGGTCTGGAGTGGACCTTAAGCAATCTCCAACAGACCAACAGAGAGTCCTTCTGACTGTCAGAAGGAAAACTATCAAACAGGAAGGACACCTATACCAAAACCCCATCAGTTCGTCACCACCATCAAAGATCAGAGACAGATAAAACCACAAAGATGGGGAAGAAGCAGGGCAGAAAAGCTGGAAATTCAAAAAATAAGAGCGCATCTCCCCCTGCAAAGGAGCGCAGCCCATCACCAGCAACGGATCAAAGCTGGTCAGAGAATGACTTGGACGAGAGGAGAGAAGAAGGCTTCAGTCCATCAAACTTATCAGAGCTAAAGGAGGAATTACGTACCCAGCGCAAAGAAACTAAAAATCTTGAAAAAAGAGTGGAAGAATTGACAGCTAGACTCATTAATGCAGAGAAGATCATAAACGAAATGACAGAGATGAAAACCATGACACGAGAAATACGTGACAAATGCACAAGCTTCAGTAACCGACTCGATCAACTGGAAGAAAGAGTATCAGCGATTGAAGATCAAATGAATGAAATGAAGCGAGAAGAGAAACCAAAAGAAAAAAGAAGAAAAAGAAATGAGCAAAGCCTGCAAGAAGTATGGGATTACGTAAAAAGACCAAATCTACGTCTGATTGGGGTGCCTGAAAGTGAGGGGGAAAATGGAACCAAGTTGGAAAACACTCTTCAGGATATCATCCAGGAGAACTTCCCCAACCTAGTAGGGCAGGCCAACATTCAAATTCAGGAAATACAGAGAACGCCACAAAGATACTCCTCCAGAAGAGCAACTCCAAGACACATAATTGCCAGATTCACCAAAGTTGAAATGAAGGAAAAAATCTTAAGGGCAGCCAGAGAGAAAGGTCGGGTCACCCACAAAGGGAAGCCCATCAGACTAACAGCAGATCTCTCGGCAGAAACTCTACAAGCCAGAAGAGAGTGGGGGCCAATATTCAACGTTCTTAAAGAAAAGAATTTTAAACCCAGAATTTCATATCCAGCCAAACTAAGTTTCATAAGTGAAGGAGAAATAAAATCCTTTACAGATAAGCAAATGCTTAGAGATTTTGTCACCACCAGGCCTGCCTTACAAGAGACCCTGAAGGAAGCCCTAAACATGGAAAGGAACAACCGGTACCAGCCATCGCAAAAACTTGGCAAAATGTAAAGACCATCGAGGCTAGGAAGAAACTGCATCAACTAACGAGCAAAATAACCAGTTAATATCATAATGGCAGGATCAAGTTCACACATAACAATATTAACCTTAAATGTTAATGGACTAAATGCTCCAATTAAAGACACAGACTGGCAAACTGGATAAAGAGTCAAGACCCATCAGTCTGCTGTATTCAGGAGACCCATCTCACATGCAGAGACATACATAGGCTCAAAATAAAGGGATGGAGGAAGATCTACCAAGCAAATGGAGAACAAAAAAAAGCAGGGGTTGCAATCCTAGTCTCTGATAAAACAGACTTTAAACCATCAAAGATCAAAAGAGACAAAGAAGGCCATTACATAATGGTAAAGGGATCAATTCAACAGGAAGAGCTAACTCTCCTAAATATATATGCACCCAATACAGGAGCACCCAGATTCATAAAGCAAGTCCTTAGAGACTTACAAAGAGACTTAGACTCCCATACAATAATAATGGGAGACTTCAACACTCCGCTGTCAACATTAGACAGATCAACGAGACAGAAAGTTAACAAGGATATCCAGGAATTGAACTCATCTCTGCACCAAGCGGACCTAATAGACATCTATAGAACTCTCCACCCCAAATCAACAGAATATACATTCTTCTCAGCACCACATCGCACTTATTCCAAAATTGACCACATAATTGGAAGTAAAGTACTCCTCAGCAAATGTAAAAGAACAGAAATTATAACAAACTGTCTCTCAGACCACAGTGCAATCAAACTAGAACTCAGGACTAAGAAACTCAATCAAAACCGCTCAACTACATGGAAACTGAACAACCTGCTCCTGAATGACTACTGGGTACATAACGAAATGAAAGCGGAAATAAAGATGTTCTTTGAAACCAATGAGAACAAAGATACAACATACCAGAATCTCTGGGACACATTTAAAGCAGTGTGTAGAGGGAAATTTATAGCACTAAATGCCCACAAGAGAAAGCAGGAAAGATCTAAAATTGACACTCTAACATCACAATTAAAAGAACTAGAGAGGCAAGAGCAATCACATTCAAAAGCTAGCAGAAGGCAAGAAATAACTAAGATCAGAGCAGAACTGAAGGAGATAGAGACACAAAAAACCCTCCAAAAAATCAATGAATCCAGGAGTTGGTTTTTTGAAAAGATCAACAAAATTGACAGACCGCTAGCAAGGCTAATAAAGAAAAAAAGAGAGAGGAATCAAATAGATGCAATAAAAAATGATAAAGGGGATATCACCACTGACCCCACAGAAATACAAACTACCATCAGAGAATACTATAAACGCCTCTACGCAAATCAACTAGAAAATCTAGAAGAAATGGATAATTTCCTGGACACTTACACTCTCCCAAGGCTAAACCAGGAAGAAGTTGAATCCCTGAATAGACCAATAGCAGGCTCTGAAATTGAGGCAACAATTAATAGCCTACCCACCAAAAAAAGTCCAGGACCAGATGGATTCACAGCTGAATTCTACCAGAGGTACAAGGAGGAGCTGGTACCATTCCTTCTGAAACTATTCCAATCAATAGAAAAAGAGGGAATCCTCCCTAACTCATTTTATGAGGCCAACATCATCCTGATACCAAAGCCTGGCAGAGACACAACAAAAAAGAGAATTTTAGACCAATATCCCTGATGAACATTGATGCAAAAATCCTCAATAAAATACTGGCAAACCGGATTCAGCAGCACATCAAAAAGCTTATCCACCATGATCAAGTGGGCTTCATCCCTGGGATGCAAGGCTGGTTCAACATTCGCAAATCAATAAACGTAATCCAGCATATAAACAGAACCAAAGACAAGAACCACATGATTGTCTCGATAGATGCAGAAAAGGCTTTTGACAAAATTCAACAGCCCTTCATGCTAAAAACGCTCAATAAATTCGGTATTGATGGAACGTACCTCAAAATAATAAGAGCTATTTATGACAAACCCACAGCTAATATCATACTGAATGGGCAAAAACTGGAAAAATTCCCTTTGAAAACTGGCACAAGACAGGGATGCCCTCTCTCACCACTCCTAGTCAACATAGTGTTGGAAGTTCTGGCTAGGGCAATCAGGCAAGAGAAAGAATCAAGGGTATCCAGTTAGGAAAAGAAGAAGTCAAATTGTCCCTGTTTGCAGATGACATGATTGTATATTTAGAAAACCCCATCGTCTCAGCCCAAAATCTCCTTAAGCTGATAAGCAACTTCAGCAAAGTCTCAGGATACAAAATTAATGTGCAAAAATCACAAGCATTCTTATACACCAGCAACAGACAAGCAGAGAGCCAAATCAGGAATGAACTTCCATTCACAATTGCCTCAAAGAGAATAAAATACCTAGGAATCCAGCTTACAAGGGATGTAAAGGACCTCTTCAAGGAGAACTACAAACCACTGCTCAGTGAAATCAAAGAGGACACAAACAAATGGAAGAACATACCATGCTCATGGATAGGAAGAATCAATATCGTGAAAATGGCCATACTCCCCAAGGTTATTTATAGATTCAATGCCATCCCCATCAAGCTACCAATGACTTTCTTCACAGAATTGGAAAAAACTGCTTTAAAGTTCATATGGAACCAAAAAAGAGCCCGCATTGCCAAGACAATCCTAAGTCAAAAGGACAAAGCTGGAGGCGTCACGCTACCTGACTTCAAACTCTACTACAAGGCTACAGTAACCAAAACAGCATGGTACTGGTACCAAAACAGAGATATAGACCAATGGAACAGAACAGAGTCCTCAGAAATAATACCGCACATCTACAGCCATCTGATCTTTGACAAACCTGAGAGAAACAAGAAATGGGGAAAGGATTCCCTATTTAATAAATGGTGCTGGGAAAATTGGCTAGCCATAAGTAGAAAGCTGAAACTGGATCCTTTCCTTACCCCTTATACGAAGATTAATTCAAGATGGATTAGAGACTTAAATGTTAGACCTAATACCATCAAAACCCTAGAAGAAAATCTAGGTAGTACCATTCAGGACATAGGCATGGGCAAGGACTTCATGTCTAAAACACCAAAAGCAACGGCAGCAAAAGCCAAAATTGACAAATGGGATCTAATTAAACTAAAGAGCTTTGCACAGCAAAAGAAACTACCATCAGAGTGAACAGACAACCTACAGAATGGGAGAAAATTTTTGCAACCTACTCATCTGACAAAGGGCTAATATCCAGAATCTACAAAGAACTCAAACAAATATACGAGAAAAAAACAAACAACCCCATCAAAAAGTGGGGAAAGGATATGAACAGACATTTCTCAAAAGAAGATATTCATACAGCCAACAGACACATGAAAAAATGCTCATCATCACTGGCCATCAGAGAAATGCAAATCAAAACCACAATGAGATACCATCTCACACCAGTTAGAATGGCAATCATTAAGAAGTCAGGAAACAACAGGTGTTGGAGAGGATGTGGAGAAATAGGAACACTTTTACACTGTTGGTGGGATTGTAAACTAGTTCAACCATTATGGAAAACAGTATGGCAATTCCTCAAGGATCTAGAACTAGATGTACCATATGACCCAGCCATCCCACTACTGGGTATATACCCAAAGGATTATAAATTAGTCTACTACAAAGACACATGCACACGTATGTTTATTGCGGCACTATTCACAATAGCAAAGACTTGGAATCAACCCAAATGTCCATCTGTGACAGACTGGATTAAGAAAATGTGGCACATATACACCATGGAATACTATGCAGCCATAAAAAAGGATGAGTTTGTGTCCTTTGTAGGGACATGGATGCAGCTGGAAACCATCATTCTTAGCAAACTATCACAAGAACAGAAAACCAAACACCGCATGTTCTCACTCATAGGTGGGAACTGAACAATGAGATCACTTGGACTCGGGAAGGGGAACATCACACACTGGGGTCTATCATGGGGAGGGGGGAGGAGGGAGGGATTGCATTGGGGAGTTATACATGATATAAATGATGAATTGATGGGTGCTGACGAGTTGATGGGTGCAGCACACCAACATGGCATAAGTATACATATGTAACAAACCTGCACGTTATGCACATGTACCCTAGAACTTAAAGTATAATAAAAAAAAAAAAAAAAAAAAAAATAAAGAAGGACATTCAGGCATCATGTACCTTCTATTGAAGGGACAAAAAACCTTGTGATGTCATCTGTATTAAGCTTCTCCAGATAAACAGAGCCAATAGAATATATATACATATGTGTGTGTATATATATATATGAATGAATATATACACATATGTGTATATATATGAATAATATATATGTGTATATATATGAATAAATATATGTACATATATATATATTTCCATATATTATATATGGGAATAGTTCACATGGCCATGTAAACTGAGAAGTTCTGCTATCTGCTCTATGAAAGCTGGAGAGCAAGAAAATGCAGTGATGCAAGTAAGTCCAAGTCCTGTGGTTTTAGAACCAGGCATGCTCATGTATAACACCAGAGAAGATGTCTTTATTCAAACAGAAGGTAATTTGCTTTTTTTCCCCCACCTTTTTATTCTCCTTGAGCTCCTAGTGGATTGGGTAGAGCCCATCCACATTGGGGAAGGTGATATTCTTCACTTAGTCTGAAGATTCAAATGCTAAGCTTTTTAGAAACACCTTCAGAGATGCATCTAGAAATAATGTTTTAGGAGCTATCTGGGTATCCTTTAGTCCAGTCAAGTTGACACATAAAATTAACTATTATAAGTCTATCCTTTGTCATCATGGCACCCATACAGATCTCCTTAAACCATACCTAAACTTCAAATAAAGACACTAACAAAGTCATAATTCTACCTAACATAAAACAAACTGTTTTGAGCACAACCAAAATGCAGTAGTCCCTTCCCCAGAAGGGGAGTTAACATCTTTGAATGATGTTTACTCATCACTTATTATCCTGTAACTTATAAATATAATGGAAATTAATAATACTTAAATATTGATATAATGTCAATACATCTTATGGTGCATGATAAAAAAGAGGAAAAAAGATATTTGCTTAATGTTATTATATATATGTAAACACAATGAATTCATAACAAAAAGGAGGAAATTCTCATGACAATTACAGTTCTCATTGACGTAACTTATTATGTAGTTGTACATGGCATTTATAACTACCTTCTACTACCCATTCTGTATTTTCTTTTTTGCCTTCAGCTGATTGTAGTCCTTTCCCTTGGGAGGGTGATCCGACCTTTCATTTCTAAAGGATCTTGGCTATTAGTAGTTTAGCCTGGAGTGTGTCATTGTAATTTTTTAACGACCTTAATTAAGAACCTGACAATACTAAGGACATGTCTTAAGGGATCTTTTGCCTTCCAGACATACTCTTTATCTCTTCCATTTTAAAGTAGTAGTCCAATTACCCCTTAGTAGTCCATTTCAATCACCCTAGACAACACTCTAACTCCCTTCTCTGCATGTTGATTCTGAGGCATGAGGAGCCCAAAGTGGCTGTGTGGCAATCTCAGCTTCCATTATTAGTGGAATCAGTGTTGTTTCTTCTGGTGAAAGCATTTTTCACACTCAAATTAAGGCTTCTAGGCCAAAAGAGCATAAATTCATGGAAAAAGAAGCAAATATTTTGCGAGAGGTTCACTAGGAGTAATAGTGAGGGAAGACACTCTCATTTCTACCCTTTGAATCCTGAGCCCATGAATTCTGCCTATCAAAGAAATAGCAGCATAAATTGGATGATGATTCAGAGCATATACAACAGTCTAGAAAACTTTTCCTCAACCATCAGAAGTATTGCCACTAGCTGGTACTGTAAGTTCATCTTCAAAGGCCATTACACCATTCTGTCAAGTCAGCTGCTTCAGGATTGTGAGAAACATGATAGGAACAGTAAATTCCACGAGAATAAGCTCATTGCCTCACATATTTTCCTGCAAAGTTGACTTCCTGGATCAGAAGCAATGCTATGTGGACTACCATGATGGTGGATTAAGCATTCTATGGGTACACAGATGGTAGTTTTAGCAGAAGCAATGAGTCTAGGGAAGGCAAATTCAAATTCATAATAAGTGTCTGTTCTAGTAAGAACAAAACGCTGTCTCTTCCATGATGGAAGTGGTCTAATGTCATCAACCTGCCACCAGGCAGCTGGTTGATCACCCAGGTTAATAGAGCCATATCAGAGACTCAGTATTGGTCACTGCTGATGACAAGTTGGGCACTCTACAGGAACCACAGCCATATCTGCCTTAGTGAATGGGAGTTCATGTTATTGGACCCATACATAACCTCCATTCTTGCCACCATGGCCACTTGTTTAATGAGCTCATTGAACAACGATAAGGGTGGCTAGAAAAAGAACCTGGAATCCACAGGGTAGGTTATCCTATCCACTTGGTTATTAAAGTTCTCTGCAGAGGTCATTCTTTGCTAAGCATTCACACGAGACAGAA
>NW_022143361.1:0-674 GCF_007565055.1 Rhinopithecus roxellana
ATCAGCTTAGGCCTAATGCGATCCAAGGAAGCCCTTCTCAGCTTCCTCAAAGACAGTGTTAATGGACTGCTCCACGAAACATAAGTGTAACTCTGTGAGATGAATTCACACTCACCAAGAAGTTTCTAAGAAAGCTTCTTCTAGGTTTCATCTCTGATATTTCCTTTGTCACCGTCAGGTTCATTGCGCTATGAAATACCAAATTGCAGATTTCCAGAAAACTGTGTTAACAAACTGATCACTGAAGAGAAACGTGTAACTCTGTGAGTTGCATTCACACATGGCAATGCAGTTTCTCAGAAAGCTTCTCTTTAGTTATTATGTGAGGAGAATTCCTTTTTCACCCTAGCCCTCAATGAGCTCCCAAATATACCTTTGCAGAATCCACGAGAACAGTGTTAGCAAAATGTTCCAAGAAGGGAAGGGTGGAACTCTGTGTGATGAAGTCACACATCAGAAAGCAATCTCTCAGAAAGTTTCTCTGTAGTGATTATGTGAGGACATTTCCTTTTCCACCATGGGTCCCTATGGGCTACCAAATATCACTTTGCAGATTCCACGAAAAGAGCGTTAGCAAACTGCTTCTTGAGGCATAGCTTGTAACTCTGTGAGATGAATTCACAGATCAGAAAGAAGTTTCTCAGAAAGCTCTTTCACGTTTTGAACGGATGAAA